>NW_025222452.1:2931270-3075310 GCF_014066325.1 Apis laboriosa
TTTTTTTTTTTTTTTTTTTTTTTCTCTCTCTCCACTCCCCGAGTGATTCGCAAATTGATTCGACGCAAGTGGCGCCGCGTCACTGTTGTTCCCCTCGAAAAAGAGGAGGGGGAGGAAGAGGAGGAGGAGAAGGAGGAAGGAAGGATTCGATTTCCATAGAATTAGACGATCGAATCAAACGAGTGAAGAGATGTCGCGTAAATAAAATACACCATCGATGTTCACCGTCGTCCGGATTTCGAGAGATCGGAACGAGAGAGAAATGATTTACCGCCTTATCGACAGATTTTGTCGGTCTTATCTTCCGCGTGGGGCATAATTTGCGACGCTTGGTAATCGATTGCTTCGTAGTCACGTTGAAATATCTATACGCTCTATACGTCTCTCCCTTAGGGGAAGAATGAAGCGATGCACTGATTATTATATATTTCTATTAATTAGGAATAATTTGAACTTGGTTGATCGAGATTCGAATTTTCCCGGTGGTTCTTGGTGGTTCGAAGAATGTTGGAGAGTAGTTGGCGAAGAAAATGTAAAGCGAACTTGGTTATCCAATTTAACGTTCGGAAGAAAAAGGAGGAAGAAGGGGAGGGTACTTCAATTATCGATCTCTACTCACCCAGTTCTGACGAAGTTGGCAAAGAACTGCACGATGCTCTCGGAGAGTGCCACTTCAGACCTCGTGTAGTTCTTCGGAAAGTGTCCCAACTCGTCCACTAACGGTGCCCCGAAGACGAATGGCAATTCCTCGCCGTGGACCGAGCCCATCTTCTGAAACCCAACCGAGACCTGATCAATCGTTGTATAATCGATAAATCGATTAATCTTCCATTGTGTGTAATATAATATAATCCTCCATCCGTATTTATCCGGTTGAACGTAAAAACACGACGTTCAACGACGTTCGAGTTAATTGAAAAATATGGAACAACAGCTGAGGAATCTCAGCGGGCGGGACACGGAATGGAAAGCGATTATTTTGCGAGTCCAACTTTGAATTTGAGAATTAAGAGCGTGTTTAAACCAGCCCCTTGCGACCCATTTCTCTTTCCACACCCGAGTTGCGGGGTGTTCGAATGGCACGACCCCTGCCAAATCCGCCAACTACTCGCCGCGTTTCCTGCTTTTGCTCGGTAATTATTCGCTCGATGGAGAGATCTACGAGGGAGTAATGCCTTGCTTATCGGCCCCAGGAGGGATTAACGAAACGGCACACCGGATTCTGCCGCAGTCTCGATCACGCTGGACACGTCAGCTACCGGGTAATTTAATTTCTTCGAGCCTCGAGCTTCCCCTCCCCCCCTCACGTCAATTTATCGATCCTCGTTTCCAGAATAAAACGAACGAATCTCGCGATATCTGAAAGGACACGGAATACGAAATGAAGAAGTCTCGAAGAATCGATATATTTTTCCACGATGATAAAAGATCGAGGGGGTGTGAGAAATGAACAGGTGAGCTCATTACGTACGTAACACGATCGATGCGCCTCGAGTTTTCTAGGAATAGTGTTCGAAGAGATATATATATATATTATAAGAAAAAATTTCTCTTATGTATATTTTACTTGCTCCAAGATTCGATTCGGTAATTAATTAAGCAATCCGGTATACAGGCTTTTGACTAAGCACGTACTTGTACTACTTAGAGTTTCCAAACTCGTAATTCATTCGCGACTCGTCGTCTTTTATCAGATTATCGTTAATTATTAATACCTGAATCTTTTAATATGCAAGGATGTGCGCATGCTGAGGAAGGGGGGATTAAAATGTTTAATAAATAGAATACGGATAAGTAAAGTAATAAAAAAAAAAAAAATTGAACGAGAAATTTCGGTGAGAAATTACGATCTATCTACGTACGTAGAATTTACAGAACGTGATTTAATAGAATTCAATTTAATTTCGCGGAGAGGGAAGGAAAAAAGGATTGCTCTTTCACTTTTCCCCATTAATTTCATAAATTATCCACCACCTGTCCTTTCGAATAAAGGCGTGGATTTTCGAAAGAGGCAAATTAAGCGGATGATGGACAATTAGCGTGGTTAAAGGCCCGTTACACTCGTACCCCCGATCGGCAGTCTTAACGGACGATTAACGCGAATCACTGCCCGACAACGAGTTTCTTCGTTAACGACGCCGATTTCCTGTGGCTCGCCTCGTTCTTCATTATGTTCGTTAATCCGACTAATCACCCGATTTTCATTCCCATCGCCATAAATCGTCGTGGAGCGTTCGTCTCAAATACGATCCCCCTCCCCTTTATTTTCTCTCTTTCTCATCTTCGCCACGCGCATACGCCTCATACCGTTGAAATCATCGGTCGGAAGAGGATCCGTTTCCACGATCTTTCAGTGTCTCGAAAAATTTTTCCAACGAAATCAAAGCGTACCGTTTTCTTGAAACGGAACTCGTTACCGTTTCTTCTCCCGAAATCACTTGAAAAACGAGCTGATAATCCGATTATATGACCGAGGGAGGAAAGTCGTTCGGGAAGAATTTCGTTCGTTGGGAACGGAAAAAGAGAAAAGAAAAAAAAAAAAAAGAAAAGAAAAAAAGGGGAAAAAAACTTGAAATTTTTATTCCGTTTCCCAGAGAAACGGACAGTTTATGAAAAAGGAGGGCAGGGGTGAACGGGACAGATTAAATTTTGCCTCGCCGTGGAAAATTGCTTTTTTGTCGGGGCCATTGCTCGGTGTACCCGCACAACCGACCGCCGCAAAATGGTCGCGGCAATGTGGAAATGAAGTTCACAGCGGGCACGGTTTCTGGTTGGCCGGCAATCGGTTCGCGTTTTCGTTTCGGCCGCGGCTCCAAAACTTTTCGCCCCAACCGGAAGATACGCCTCTCTGATTGCACGCGCGGTAAATAAGCGAGGAGCGGAAAAGGAGCGGAAGGAATTACTTCGCGCTATTAGTTGGCCGAGGCGAAAAGTTGTACCCTCTACCTGACCGTTTCGAAAAAAGTTTCACGCGCGGAACTTTCCATTCCGGGACGTTTTACGATCGGCCAAGTTCGGCTCGAAAGATTACAGTTGGCGAACAACGATGGAACGATGTACGGTCGCAACGAAAAACAGCAGGAACGCAACGAATTAGTCTCTGCTCCTTTGCCTCCCTTACTGTTTTTCGTTAATACGCAAATAATAATTTTAATTATATATATATATACAAGAAAGAGATCGAGACGAGTAATTTTTCAATAAACTTTCTCGATCCCTTTCTTCGTTTCGCAATTGTTAAAAGTGTTCAAAAACATTACAGTATTTGATATTCGAAAAAAATTCCGTAGCATCGAGATACATCGATCACGCTTTTCTCGAGGTTCTTCTCTCGGATACATTGGTTGCTTGAGATTAATGTTAACCGGAGAATCGTAGTTTCTCGGCTTACGGAAACTCCGGGGTTCGCGAAACAATCTCAATTCGAGTTCAGTGTCGAGTGGAACAGTGACGAATACTCGACACGGTCTACCCGGCGTATGGCCATTTCGAATTCCGCTATACCTATTTCTCTGCTCGGTCTTAACGGAAATTTAATGGCGGGGTTAGTTGATTACCCCTGCTAAACCAAACGAATGAGCCGTCATATCAATTATGCCGAGTTAAATGTAGGAATTAAGGAGATACCACTGTAGATAAGATGACGGAAATTAAAATTCTTCTCTATCCGCCAGATTTCGAAAGGAAGATCAATTCTTTCACGTTATTCACAAGTGAAAAATATCTTCGATTGTTTCTATTCTATTCAATAATCGAAGAGGAGTTCAATTTCAAAAATTAATCCTCTTCTCTCTAATTTGCGGTGATATATACTCGTCCATTGTCCACGTTCGAAGGAATTTGTTAAGGGTGGAAACAGTTTCCATCCGAAATAACGGCAGCGACGTCAGCAAGAAACTGGCACCCCTCCAGTTGCCCAAGTTTTGACAATTTAAATGCATGCGCAATCGGATAAAATCGGGTTTCTCGAACGAGATCAGAAAGTAGTCGTTGGCGAAGAAAACCGAAAGAAGGTTGAAAGAAACGAGCTCGTACCTCGAGGAGGGAGGAGGAGCAAGATCGGGCCAAGCGATACATTCGGATCCGCGGATTACTTTAACGAAGTCCTGCTGCATTTATAAAAGGGTTCTGATTAAACCCGAGAGAGATCTTTGCGATATCTCGAGCCGCTGGTCGAAAACGACTCAACCTTTTTCAAGCCAAGTTGAAATAGAGAGCGGGAGTGGCAGGTAGGGAAAGCCGGTGGTGGTTTTAAGTGAATAAGAGTGGACAAATGAGAGTAAAGGCCGTCGGTAAAATAAGCTTAATAAAATAACGAGGTGAAACCAGACGAGCACGATCCCCCGCTCTGGTTATCATTTTTTAAAGGAGGAGTACAAGTAATAGCTGACTCTGTTCCACTCCACCGACTCCTCCACGTCTTAATTGAGGATTTTTCGAGCGCTCGCTCGAGTGTGTTCTCGCGAAAAATCTTTATCCCAACCGCCTCGACTCGATTCGAAAATAGAGAGTTAAAGGTTCGGTGGATATCCTCTGGTGAAAACGCGCGACACGGGGGAGGGAGAAAAGGAATTAAATTAAAAGTGACAGCTTTGAATTCTTTCCTTCCTCCTTCCTCTCCTTTCCTTTTTCCTCTTTTCAACAGGAATAGAAGTTTAAGAAAATGAGACTTGGTGGCAATTGTTTGTCGCGTTTTTTGAGAGAATTTGCGCTGGTAGCAATTCTATCTCCTCTTCTTTATTCGTAACAAACGAGGAATTTCCTTGTAACGGCCCGCTCTGACTTTCGCTCGATCAATTATTCTTTCGGGTCGAGGAGGGAAGAGAAACGAAGGGGATAAAAAGTCACCCGATTCCCTTTAGATCGAGCAAAAAGTTTCGTGGAATTATTCCCGCGGATGGAACCGCGACAAAAGATAGAACCGGTTAAACCCTGCCCAGATCTATTGTCGCTCTTAACGTGCCTTATCTTCTTTCTTTTATACTTCTCTTTAGAAAATGCTCTTTATATATGTATATGTATATATAATACGAATTCACGTATCGCGGTTCGAAATTAAATTGATGAATAACGAAAGAGAAACTTGGACGTAGTTTATATATATTTTTAAACAAAAGTTGTAATATTATTAATGATAAAGCATATTAAAGCATATCACGTGTGAATCTCAAACGGAATATTGCAGCAGGGTTGGATAAAATTTTAACTGGGTTGGAAATTAAGAATAAAGTTACTACGAGTAATTATATTCTTCAAAGGGAATGTAATATGGGTAGAAATAAATGTTATTTTAAATAAACTTGTCACTTAAAGTAACTTTTCAATCCAATTTCTGTGTATAGTTTGATCTGGACAAATACAGGAATACAAGGATAATAAACCACGCGAGTGGAATAAGTATGCAATTAATCAGACCTCGAGACTTGCTCGACGAGACAATCGCTTTAAATCGCATAAAATTCCACGGCCGAAAATTCAATTTGTAGATATTCACGGCAACTTCCATTCGAAACCGCATTTAAAACAATTTCGAAAACTATTTTCCGCCGTCCGTCGAAATTGATGAAAAAGAAATCCAAAAATATTCTATTCGCTTTTCTCCCTTTCTCGCCGCAAAACCGACAATTTCGAAAGATTAAAGAGGCCTTTGTTGTTGTTTCGATACTTCTGGAGATAGACTCTCCCTCACCTCTCCCTCGATTACACGGTTTGTTCCAACGGTTTGCTCAACGTCACGTTGTCACGCGCAAAGGACGCACGATTTCCACGAACGCGAGGTTCGCGTGTTTCTCGTTTGTTTGAACGGCGACACCGAGCCAACCAAACGATCGCGAAATTCTCTGGCCGTGAAAGTTACGGTCCAACTTTCGTTTTCACGCCCCAAGAAACGTAACCTCCTGGAATATTACAATCCGTCGGGAATGAAGAGGCGATGGAAGATGGTGCATCGTGACGTTTTTGTAACGAGGTCGAGTTTAATGACGAGGAAGCAACGAGCGTCCACGTGGGAACGCAAATTTTACCTACCATTTTCAAACCATCTCCACCTGGTAATTTCTCGTCCCTCTTTTCTCTCTCTCTCTCTCTCTACGTTTCTTTTTTTTCTTTTTTTAATTACTTCGCGGTGAAATTAACTCCGAGCATACATTTTTTTCTGTTAATGTCAAACTTTTTATCTCTTCGACACGTCGTAATTTTTTTTTTTTTTTTATTACGCCGTAAGTTTCTGCTTTTACACCTTTTTAGTAAAGAGGACACGATGATTTTGATGAAACGTGGATTTTTTTTTTTCCTTTTCTTCTTCTGTTTCGTTCTCTCGATTCGTTAGGGAGGATAAATTTTATATACGATACGAAATCCCGTGAAGAGAATTTAAGCGTACGTTTTTAACAGTGACCAATGTTTTGTAATAATTAATGACACAATATGATTGAAGTTTAATAATTTAATCTCACGAAATACGGTTTATTTTTTTTATAATACGCGCGATAAATTTTCATTCACGATTTTTCAAAGATCGTTCATCGACAGGGCGCCGGCCAGTGAAACGAGATGTTAATTAAAAAACACTCGACAAACGAACTTCTCGTTCTTCTTTTTGTCCCTGGTTCATTCGCGAAATTAATTAAGGATTAGTAGTGGCTTCGCGTAGAAACTTTTGTAATACCTTTTTTCCTTTTTTTTCCCCGTTACATTCCCCTCTTCGTCACGAAACCTATGAAAATATTAAACATTAATATTACGCCAATTGCGATTCAAAAGGAAAGAGAGAGAGAGAGAGAGAGAGAGGCTAAATAAGACGAGACCAAACAAAATGGTAAAAAAACGTGAAAAATTCTATCAACGCGTAAAAAAAAAAAAAAGAAAAAAATACGGTTGAATCTCGGCTCATTTGCCGCGAGGAACGCGCGAAACATGTTGCATTGAATACGCAACGCTGATTATCTGCTATGATTTCGAAAGGCAGCGAATAGACACGACGTCGCCTCGGTTGGTTTCATGCGATAATTACCGTGCCATCTAATTTAGATTAATTCATCATATTTTAATTTGCGAGTTGCACACGAGGATCTCCCTGCCCCTCGCCGCGCCAAATCATAGCGTGACAATGGTCTCGTCGGTGTCCGCGTTTGCATTATCGATTGTTAATTACGCGCCAACGTTCCTGATTTCCCATCGTCCCAACCCTTCCTCCTCGTTACCATCAGTCAATGCGAATTCAAAAAAATGTTCGATCGCGTTTCTTGCTTTCCCTCTCTCTCTCTCTTCCTCCCTCCCTCTCGAAGAATAGGAAAGAAACGCGAACAAACTATGACAAAAGGGTAATGGACAATGAATCGACGGTGAATGCAGGTTTTTACCTCGATCGAGAAATTCGTTGGACAGGAATTAATTAAATAAGGGGATAAAAAAGAGTGATTGTAAAGGAAAGGGTTTGTTTATTCACATTGTGCCAAGGCTCTCGATTGTTAAGGATTATGCGCACAATCGATCGAACGTTCCCTCCTTTCGAGTCGAATGTCGTGGAATCATTTCGATTTCGATCTTCGATTGATCGAGAAAGAGTTGTAAGATTGTCTGGATCTGAGAGAAAAGGATGTTATCGTATAGATATGTAGAAAGAAAGTAGGAGTAATCGGGATCAAACGATCCAGTATTAACAGGATAATTGGCAAAAGTGCGGCAATTAACGAAGCGATTGGCTGAAAAATTTAATAATCCATCGATTGAAATCGGCGAGTCAGCGAGATCGAGCGAGATCGATCGAGTCCGAGATTATTGACTTGAAAATAAACGGGGCGATTGAATATTGAAAAAGTTCGAATTCCGCGTTTAAACCGGCGAGAAAAGGGAAGAACGGGGGAGATAATAGGACACGTTCGAGGTGGAATGGCGGCGGAGAAGAAGCTCGATGGGGGCGAAGGTTAAAGCAATCCCGATCTCTTTCTGCTTTTATTTGCTATTATTTTATCGTGTCTTCGGCCAAGGATGGCCCGAGAGTTTCTCCAGTCCTTAACCGTGTTAGATCGGTAAACAGAAGCGTTTTATCGGCCAATAGAACCCGCGAAACTACCCTCGGGCTGATTTCCACGTCGAATCGGATCCGGCTCTTGCCGTTTTATTACGCGGTCAAAGCGATTTTAAATCACCTCTGGGATGCCCCCGTGCCGCGGAAAGGTTTCTGCCTTGTTTTCAGCCTTCTGGTAACGCCCTTCGGTTTCTGAAGGGAATCCGGGTCACGATGCTTGCCAATCTTCGATAATTCTGTTACGACGATCTTTTTTTTTTCTCCCTCCCCTCTTCTTTTTCTTCCTCGAGACCGCTTGTTGCTGTCGATGCGGATTTTTAGATATTAACGATTCCTTTCAGGAATTAGGCTTATGTAATATCGAGGACAATATTAAAATAGATTTATGCAATCAGATTCTTCTATGTACATAATTATCTCATTTTTTACAATGGCAACCTTCTCGATAGAAGGATTAAGAGAACAACAAGTATTAAAATTGGATTAAAAATGAAAAAGAGAAAAGAAAAGTAAAATAGTTGAATATAATGAAAAGTAAAATAAAGTATTAATTGATATATATATATATATGTTTATACGTTGGCAAAATTTCGCGATATTATTTAATTCCAAAGTTTTTCCCAAAGTTTTTCACTCTCGTGATATCGCGAATTCTCGACAGATTTTTCCTCCTTTTCTGTTCTCGTGGAGGTGGAGGTTTCCAGGCCAGCCAAGTTGCTCGGCAAAGGCCAGCCAAGCTTAATACGTACGTTGAGCTTTCGTGTTTCTCGATTCGATTGAATTTCTTCTCCCTATTTTGCCGTTCGAATTTCCGTTGGAACAGCTTTCGATCTCCATTTTGTGGACCATTAGCCTTTCTCGTCAACTCGTGTTCAAGCAGTGGAAAGAGACGGGGGATCTCCCTCCCCTTACCTTGTTACTGTCCCCTCAACTTTTGCTTACGATTCTTCTATCGAAAACATTATCGAAATTTGTCGAAACATTTTCACGTGGTTTCGAAATCATTAACGCCGACAATCCGGAAACTCTTTCCATTCGAACCTCTGTCAAACTTTCCCGACCAAATGTTTCACGGAACAAGGATACGGGAAATAACTTTGTGTTTCGTAGAAAATTGCGAGCGATTCGAGCGCTTTTGAAACCGAGGGAAATCTTTACAACCGTTGAAAGACCCCCGTGCAATCCGCGTGGAGAATTTCCAAACCTATTCCAAAGGGAAACAAAGGGACTCCGGCGTCAAACAATTTCACGAAATGACATTTTATTCAATCCCGTGTCTGGCTGGACACGAATCGAAACTTATTCTCCCCGGAAAAATACTTTAATATTTTGGATATAATTTTTTGGATGCATCGTTTTTTTTCTTCTTTCGTACTTTCTCGCCTCGTCGAATGTTCGTGGTCGCAAAAATGTTCGTTGATTTCTACGAACCGGGTATACAAAATTTAAACTTGGACGATTTTTGAAAAATCCTTTCGTCGATTACCTTCTGAAAATTATAAAATTCGTGAGAAAAATTTTATACATTTTCTACGCCTGTTTAACTTCTTCCCTCCCTCTAAACGTGTCTTTAATTTTGCGGAAAAAACGAGGAAGAGGTCGCGAAAATCGGGAAGAACGGAAATGTCGGGATCGGGTTTTGAAAAGGTTTGAAAGCCGTGGTCCGCGAAGGAGGAGATCTCTCTTTCGAATGGCATTTCCGGCTTTCCGCGAAATTGGGGATGTTTCGCGGGAGGGCCGGTTGAAAAAGCGGGAGCGCCACCGCATCCGGACTTTCCCATTTAAATTTAAATCCGTGGCCGGTGCGAGCGTGGGTCAACGCGCTCGTACAATGGTGTGCGACGGGAAAGCTCGTTGTTGAAACGGGCAGAAAATACGGAGGAAATTGGCATCTACGTAAAGTTGCACTAGCGAGAGGCGTCGCGAAACTCTCGATCGTTTAACGATCGAGGGAATTTATTTCTTAATGCGATCTTAAACTCGACGAGCTGGATTCGTCGACGTGCAAGTATCTTTAATTTAATTACTTTATTCCGTTCGATAATTCTCGTTTGCGCCAGAAAAATTTATTATATTAATTTTACGATTAGATGAACTATTAAAACCATTAAAGCATCGCGTTTTATTTAAAATTTTATTTTAGCGCGATTCTGTTTTCTGATTCGTAAAAATGATATCTCGTGAATTTGAATATCACGTTGCTTATTTTTATTGGACAAGTATTTTCGAGAAAATAGGAGTTTAGCGACATCTGGTGGTAATAATTGGAACTATTAAATTCTTCTCAAAAGAATTAGAATTTAAATAGATTTCGATTTTAGGAAGAAAGGAGAGAAAGGAGGTCGAACGAATCAGTGAATCGATAATCTCGAAGGGAAATTTTGCAAAATTTTTCAATTTCCCCATTTGTAGTCCAAGTTGCTAGTTCACAGTTTACGCTTCTTATTCGAAGTGTAAAACATTTCGATTGTAGCTGCGTCTGTGCATGGGTTGCACGTTCTTGCGACTTGCAGCGCGGCATTTAGAATGCAATTCTGTTGCAACGACGCTTCTTGCTCAGGAATGCGTTACCAGGTAATTGCAGCATTAAACTGTCTAATTCTAAACACTGTTTTAGCTTCCATTCGTGCTTCGCGCTATTGTAAAGGACCTTGGAAGATGCGTTTAATTATATGCTGGCTTGAATTGCCCCTTTACTTCCTTTCGATTCCTTCCCCCTGCGACATTCGAATTCGAGAGTTGTTTTTTTTATTTTGTCGATGAATTGCCAATGAGAAAAAGAAAAAAAAAAAACACGCGTCCAATGCTTTTGAGAAACAAATATTCCAGATCAGAAAAATAAATTTTTGATGCAATTCTATCCATATCTAAACAATACGATACAAGTAAAGTCGAATATAAATGTAATTCAAATAAATTGTACAATGCAGTTGACATTTTCGTTTCGGTCGATGGAACTTAATTCTCCAAAACGATCGAATTAAATTTCACGGTATTGCTTTAATTCATCAATTGATGTTAATTGGCCATACACGTAATCGTGTTTTGCTTAAAAATCGATTTCCTAATTATTTTCAAACATTATCTGAAACTCTTTTTTCGCGTTGAATTTTACGAATTTTGCAAATTTTTATAAATTGCACGTTTTTCTTTTTTTTTTTTTTAATTATAAATTTCAGTAATCACATCTGGCTCCCGATTAAATTAAACCACGAATGTTTCGAAAGCAATTATCTCACAATTTCTTTTCATCAATTTTATATCGTATAATTCCATTTCCTAAATGTAATTTACGTTTCATCATTAAAATATATAAATCTTCTTTTTTTTTCCCCCCGAATCAGAATTAAACGAACAGGAGGGAGAAAGAAAAAGAAAATGAGATAACCGATTTATCTGGCGATCTCGCAACAGAAGAATCTGGTGGAAAAGTTTAGTTAATTTAAAGAGAGTCGGAGGGAAATGAACGGAAAGGAGAATGGCCACGCGTAGCACGCGCGGGAGAGAGAAACGATAGGTTGCCGTAAAGTGGCCATTACCGAGAGCTCGTGGCCTCATTTCTCGAACGTATGATCGAGGCCGATGATTCGATTTCATTGGCGATTCGCCATGAAACTCGAAACGAACTCGCGACATCCGATTTACTTAGTATTGCCCTCCCTCGCTTGGCTACGCTCCGCCTCTCGCAATTTTCCCTCGTCTTCCGCTGGATAAATGAGTCGTAAATCTCTTTACCCTCTCATCCTCCTCTTCCTTTCATTTTCCTCTTGGCTACCTTTATCCTGAATTCGATTAATAATGGTATTCCACGTATTTGTATCGCGTTATATTTCAGGCCAGAAATACGATCATTACCAAATTTCGAAAGTAGAAGTTCGAATGCAATCGACAATGCAAAACTAGCAATGTCGAATTAGATCTATGTAATATTAAAAGATTACTAGATATTTTTTTTTTTCTTTTTACTTCATATTTCCATAGAAGAATATAAGAACACAATTTCAACGCCGTTATACAATTTTATGATTCCTTTCGTAAATTCGATGATAATTTATTAAAATGTTAAATTTGCAGCCAACCCATCTGATAACGTGTATACATCATATATATATATATACACAATGAATACGATGCTTTTCTCTCGGCAATTAAAGTTCGTACAGCGTAATGTAAGTTCACGGTAAGTTCACGATACTCTGAAACGTAACACGTTGCGCGAAGCGAGCAGGGAGGCGTTCATTCATCTTGAAATTTACGATTATCAGGAAACAGTTTTAAGGTTATCGCAAAGCGGCTTAAGCTGTGCGCCGAGAATTGTGGGCCACAGGCAAAGTAATTTGTTTCCATGAAATATACGCGGGCCGATTATGCATGCGCCCTTTATGCATAGCAACAGGTATGCACGTCTTCTCCAAATGATACAGGTAGAAAATCTAAAAGCTCGCCAACCGGTTCCAACGAATCTCGTTTGCCCCGAGTTCCTCCCCCATTGGGGGATTATCGTATCCCTCGCAGACATCGAGACCACGCTTCGCGTTCCTCGATCGAGGAATTACGGCCGGAATAACATAAACGAAGCCTGTTCCGTTTCCGTGATTTTATGGAAATTAATTCTCATCGAAAAGTAAACAGGAGAGTGGGAGGGGAGCTTAGAGCTCGTCGAGTTTATTAGACCGGGATTAATTTGTGCCGAGGAGAGGAGATCCTGAATCCTGAAACGAAGGGACAAATTTCTTTTGTCGCGATATCGGCGGATTAAGATTAAGAGTCGAGTTATTAAACGTAAAAGTGAAAAGTAAAAGTGTATCTGGTAATTTTAATTGATTATAAAATCGAAACGATTTTACAATTAATACGGTGATTCGTGTATTATCGTCGAACGATTTTTTTCATTACAATTTTCTTCGCGTAACGTTCTCGAAACTTCGACGAACGTCTAGGTCATTCGTTTCAGATTAGAGATTTTAATTAAATTCGCGGGAAATCGAGTTAGCAAAAATAGTAGTTTTGGGATGAATCGAAGAAAACGCGTGAAAATTAGGGATGGGATACAATTCGATACAATTCCATCTCGCGTTGATTTGATTAAACGACGCAATTCCTTCTTTCTTCGTTTCTTCCTCCTCTCTCCCGAGAACGGATGCTTCTCGACGTAACGTAACCTTTTCCAATGATCACGGGCACAGAACGGAAGAGGAAATTTGAGGGAACAAAAGAAAACGGATGGAATCGGGAATGGCCTTTCGAAAAAAAATAAAAGTCGAAGAAATTTATTTTCTTGACTTCGCCCGTTTGACTTACTCTTAGACACAGGCGAGGAAAGATCTTATTTCGCTTATTTTGAGGAATAAAAAAGAATTTTTGAGAATAAAAAGAAAAAGAGAATTCGCACGCAGAACGAAAAGAAACGTTAAAAGGATACGACGGTGTCTAGTTTCGTGGATTCGGAGAAAAACTGGATACGTGCCCGCTCCTTTACTTTTCCCCAAGATTATTCGAAACTTGTATATATATCTCGCGTGATCTACGAGAAAGTTTCTCCTCTTCTTTCTTCCTTCGGGGAAGAAATTTTAATGCAAACGCGGACAGTGTCACGTTCAGCGGAAACTATACTCCGAATTTCAAACTACCTTCGTATCCTTCTCCCAAAAAAGAAAAAGAAGAAGAAGAAGAAGAAGAAAAGAATCGATCCATGCAAAACACTCATCGAATTGCGCAAGGATGCGCAATTGTCCGATCCATTAAACGACGCCTTGGCGTGCAACGACCCGTTCGATTCGAAAAGTGGAGGAGCACCTATCGCGCCGATGATCCCGTCTTTTCGAGATCTGGTGGCCTCCCTTTCCCCTCTCGAAGAAAAATTTCCCATGCGGCGCACGGGAGAAGCAGAGCAAATATTTCTTTTATGCAAAACCGATTTAACGCGCGCTCGAGCGAAGTTTCACGTGGGCCGGCACAACGATGACGACGAAATGATATATGGATGGCGCGGTTCCGAGCGTGGAAGAGAAAGCGGGCAAATACGAAGCGAGCCCAACGTAACCAACGTCACCAACCGTCCAACCGTTTGTTCCCGTCTCCTTTTGGAAGCCGGTGGCGGCCGCCTATCTCATATTTCCGTTTCGCGCCGCCCCGGGCCACCCGCCCGTGTTAGTTTGCCTCTGTCATTTCAGAGACACCGTCCTCCGGACCTTACGCGCAAAATTGATAGTTATTTGAAGTCCTGTGAAATTGATGGTTATTTGGTGTTCCCTCTGTTTGCTCGCCCCGACCGACCGTCGCCATTTTTTCCGCCCAAACTGCTGTATCAAAACGTATCCTTTGCGCCGGACCATGAATTTCACCACGATTCGATCTGTTTATGGATGGGAACGTTTGCTCGCGAAAACTTGCTTTCGACGAAATATCTTCGTTTCAGTTATGAGTTCTTTTTTTTGAAAAAAAAATAAAAATATTTCATTTACAAAAAGTAGCGCTTACTTATCGCATCGACTATCAAAAGATCTTGGTGTATATATATATAAGTTATATATAAGTGACTATAAAGGAAGGATAAGGAAAACTGAAACAGGAAAAGATCGGGAAAGTAAATAACATCGCAACACCTGCGATATGGAAAACGAAATATTTCGTTATTTCCGTTAAATCTTCGAGGCGAGAACGAGAGGGATGATTGTTTCGTTTTGATGTTGAAACGAAGAGGGATTTTATTCGTCGTTATCGGCGAAGGATTCGTAATTGAGGGCTAATTAAAATCCAAAAGTTTAGACGCTCGACGGTAAATTTCTAACGTTACCTGGCAGAGATTCAAATTTCGAACGAGTGGCTCGAAACAAGTGTCTCGCGACGCGACGTTTCAATGGGAATAGATGTAGCGAAAAGGCTAATAGGATTTGCCGAGATAAGTTTCATACGGACTTGGACTAAGCGGAGCGCGTTATCGCGTTTAATCGTCAAAGAAAGGCTCGACTAGGTCTTTGCAAGAAATGTAGACGGGCGTGTAAAGCGGTTTCGGTATTTTCAGTTTGCCCGAGTTTCTCCTTTGTTTCGCGGGCCGAAAGTGTCTCGCGTATCCCCCTCCCTCCCCTTTGTCCTCGATCAATTAACGCTAATTGCGAAACCCGAAATATTAGATCGTCAAAGGCCAATTTAGCGTTTTCGAATTTAATCGAAAATATATATTCTTATCGCGAATTAATGATCGATAAAATTGAATCGTCCTAAAAATTTCTTTCGGATTAAATTATTCTCGATTTCGAACGATTCTAAGTTTGTAAATTTGGACACCTCTGTTAAATAAAATTCTCACTCCCGTTGGTAACAAGTACTGTCTCTCTCTCTCTCTTTTTTTAATACAGTGGTAACAGAAATGTTCCTCAAGTATCGAGTATCTTCGAAGTATTCGTTATAAACGCGAACGATGGAGCTTAATTGAAATACTATCCTGTAAGTCGTGTAATGGGTTCCCTTCCGCCAATGAGATCCAATTACTTTGCTGTTTATCGAATTAAATGGGGAAGCAGCTCCATTATCTCTCACACATGGGAGATATACATATTTTGCAAGCGTATTAGCGAACAAGCAGCCCTGTTATAACCCGTTTATTTTACAATGTTTTAACATTATATGGCAAGAAGCCAAATAATTACCAGATATTTCACCAGATTTCTTTCGTATTTGCACGTTTGCTATTACATATATTATCACTATTCTACGCGATCTATAATTATCTCTTCCAAATAATAATAATAAAATTAACATAACAACGTAACCGGGAAGACGAATTTTCAACACAATTGGCACACGAATGAAACGATTCATCGATTCCTCAAGACAAAGAGAGATGCTTCAATTGCAGGGGGGTGGGGCAATACTATCGTTTTCCGTTATTAAAAAAAAAAAAAAAAAGAAAGAAATCCTCGATTTTTCTCCATATCGACCACAGTAATCGATATGAGAAGATGAGAGAGATGTTTCTCAAAGTGATTGCTCGTGGACAGGGAGTCGTAACCACAGGGAGGAACGATCCTCGGAAAATTGGGAGCTAACGGTGGAAATCCTTCCCCCGAATTGGTGAAAGCTCTCGAGAAAAAGAGATAGCTTGTAATCCGCGATTAAAGTGAAAACTGACATTCGGAATGGGGATCATTTATTTTCCAAGGGGGACGTAATTCGACTGAGAGACTTTTGGAGGGTCTGCTAAACCCTTTTCGACGATAGCATCGATTTATAGTCGAGATTGATAGAATAGGTATTTCGTTCCTCGTGCCCTCCACTTAAAGAGTTCGTTGAACTTTGCTTGAAAGCTTCGTGTATGTATATATATATATTTCTTTGTTTGTTCGTTGAAGAGTTTTTATTCGATTGTGGATTTAAATCGGAATTCTTAAATTTATACTCGACGCTTTTGAAACGATAATGGGCGCGATTGAAAGCGATTCACTCGGGTCCAATTTGAACAAAGAGAAAAACCGTGTAAGCCCGAATCAAATAACATTGAATCGATCGGTCAAATGAAATTCCAACGAAAGCTGGCGAAATCGACAGATTGCCGTCGCCATAAAGGTCCAATAAATTTCTTTCGGGATGTCTTCTCGCGAGAATGTTTTATAATGGAAAATTGGCTATCGAAAACGCGAATTATTTCCGCGCAAACAGTCGCCTGAGCAGCAATTGGCGATAATGGTGATTATCACGAATGTAATGGAAGAAAATGCGTAACAAGAAGGAATTTTATTCCAAAATTAAAAAAAAAAAAAAAAAAAGAAAGAACACATTCACATTAGCAGCTTCCTTTCCTCTATTTTATAATTTTTTTTTCAATTTATCGCCCATGACTTTTTTATCCGCGTGTATAAATGTAAAAAAGTAAATATTTGTACATAAACGCAGGTAAAAAAGAATTACAATACGATACCGTTTGAATTTTTGTGCCTGTTTGAGTTTTTTATTTAATGATAGGAAAAGATCTTTTTTTAAGAAACTTAATCCTAATCGATCCTTGTTTGAATAAATAAATGTGTATAAAGTGAAGAACATGTCGTACGTAAACTTTAAATGACGCTTTTACTACTAAAAGGCAAAAAATTTTATTTTCTTTACGCATTTTCAATGTTTGATATGTCAAGAATGTTTTCCTAAAACTTACAGTTTTCCTAGGGCAAACACAGGAAATGAAATATGCTCGTACGTGTATAAAATATAAAAATAAAGTAAAGTACTGTAATATTTGATGAATGAAAACACATCTTGAAATTTGATTTTTTTTTTTCAGTTATCAAAGTCACGCTTCACTCGTCAACAAGAATAACAATATTTATGCAAAATTTTCCTTCGCAATTCCATTTTAATCGTTCATTCGCTTACCGACGTAATCGATCAATTTTCTTATTATCGAATGTCACGCCGCATTGACGATCAAGGATCCGCTCTTTCCTTTGTCGTTTACCGACAATCTCGTCGATAGAAAAGACGATCGCTTCTGCAAACAATTTAGCATAAATTGAAATTGGAATGGAGCTTCGATGGATAGCCTCGATGCGGATCCGGTATAAAAAGGATTCCGGTTTTATCATCGTCTATATTATTTTCATTTAAATCATTTCTCTCTATAACGGGACGTTCATCCTATGACGATCAAGATATTTCATAATCCGAATCATAATCCATTTTGTAATAAAAATTTTGTTGAAAAAAAAAAAAACAAAAAAGAAACCACTTGTTAATAATAATCGATTTATTCGTGTCAAATTTTTCAAAATAGATTTGAAGAAGAGAAGAAGAATATATGCTGTAATTTCATCGCGATGTCGATTAATATCAGTTGCTTGTAAATATACAAAATTAACAACGTCGAAATTATTAACAATCGTGCGAATGTTAGACATGGATAATTAATATCATCGTTCGTGTTGAAAATACTGCTACAAGTTAGACTTTCGATATCCATACATATATGATTGACAATAATGGAATTGCAATATTTAACCAACAAGCATGTATAATTATGCATGACTTTTAGATATATCACGTATATAATTTCATCTCTCAATGATACAAACACCTCTATAATTTCGGCGAGTGAATCACGGCCATCCCGCAATCAATAAACGGACTTGTACAACTATGATCGTATTAAAACGATGTAAAATTTTATCTTGTTAAATATAACTTCATCATTGTGTCCAATTTAGATCCATTTTACCTCAATTTTAATCCGTTACCTCCATTCCTTTCTCTCTCTGAAAAATATATATAACCAACGGTATATAAAAAATAAATCGGAGTGGTATAAATAACGTGTACAATATTCTCAAGCGAAGAATTACCTTATTACGGGTCGGACATCTTGCATAGCAATACGTCGAAATAAAGCTCGTACGATAAATTGAATGAAATCCACGCGCAAGAAGATTGTAACGCACACGCAATATCGATTCGTTTTAATTTAATTACATTTCACATTAAAATCTCTATAAAATCAAATCAAGGGAAATCTATTCATCCCCACCCACGATCATTCATTTCAACGATCATCCCAATCGTGGTTGGCGATTAAGTCAGAGGATTGTTCGTTCTCAAACGGTAGACGCAAATATAATTTTCCAAGATTAACAAGCAACCGTCTTACGAACGCATCCCCATCCATACATCTCACCAAGATAACAATCTTCCATTTGTTCGCTTAACAAATCCACAGTTTTAAACTCATTTCAAAGTTTATTCCGTAAAGTATACACACACACACACATATATATATATATATATATACATGCGGTTTAACTCGTGGCAATTCATATCCGGGAGGAGGGGGGTGAAGTTCGTTCGACCGGAAGGTATCTAGAGGACGCTGACCGGATGCGCGCCGCGTTCCTCGACGAAACTCGCGCGCACGCTTCCGCCTCTCGGTCTCGCATCGGAGAGATTCATTGGCCCGTTGATATTTCAATTATTAACCGCTGACACGACTCCACGCGAATTTACCAGCCTGTGGATCATTAGGCCGGCTGCAATTTCGACAATGAAAAGGGATGGAGATGATTGGACGGCCACCGCTCACTGTGACACGTAACGCTTCTCTGATCGGCTTAATACACTGTGATACTGTGATCGTCATGCTCTTGTCCATTTTTCACTTCACAATCGTAGAACGTTGTTATGGGATTACAATTTAACGAAATAATAAAGAAAGTTGAGAGAGGAAAATGAGAAGTGGTAGCTGAAGTAGCTTCTAAATGGAGCTTATATTGATAAATAAATATAATAAAAACAGAGCTTGAAATTTGTAAAAAAAAAGGAAATTGTTAAAAATTAAATTAAAAGAGAATAGTATATTTGTATGAAACGATTGTTTTGCCGAAAGAAAGAAAAATGATGTTTTAGTTGATTTTATCCTCTCCTACGTAACATTATTATAGAAAAACACGAAATGTTCGAAATGTTCGGTAAGTGGAACAACTGCGTAACAACTTATTAGAGAGTGGACATTCGAGGGTGAAAGTTTAAATAAATTTGGACGGGATGAAAACAATGGGAACGCGAAACGGAGACAGGGTTACTCGTCCGTGCTGACAGCGAATTATTACGAGTCCTCGATTCACAAAAAGCCACGTGAAACATAGTCATTCCCGAAGCCAGGATACGCGCACGTTGCGAACATTCGTCGTCCATTGTTCTCGAAAAAAATAATCCACATAAAAAACTCCTCCTCCCGTGTGGTGAATACACGATTGATTCCAAGTTGTCGTTTGGCTGAACAATAACCACGATATTTCGGATCCCTTAAAAAACAAGTAATCGCGCGGATCGTTTGAAAAATGGTTCAATTGAAATTCTTGTATTCTGTTCCGCTATCGATTTTACAATTTTTATAACAGTAATCCCTGAACGATACACACCCTGGTTATTGTTTTTAAACGTTTCGTTTCGCGACAATTATTTATAAGGAAATAAATTCTTTTCTGCGAACGAACGTTCAGAATTTTAGAAAAATATACATTCCCCCCCTTCATGTGTTACAATTACAATTTTAATTTCACTTAAAATTTTAAGATGATTGCAATTCTTCGATTATAATTCTTCAAGAAATAACGCAATATTTTTACAATAGATGCTGCACTTTGAACGACTTTCCATTCTAACTAAAACTCGACTGTTGCGACCATCCCTTATGGAAACGCACCCTGGCTCGTACCAACACAACTACGTTTCGTGTATTATGTTGTGTCACGTATATCCTGTCAATCAAACGTGTGAAAATGGACAGTCTAAGCCTCGATGAAAAATAAAGATAATCTTCCTTGGGTGAAAATTAAATGACCATAATTACGTAAACGTGGCATCTTTCTTGGAATTCGTATTATTATTAAAAGGTAAGTAAAGATTTTATAGAAATCTATCTAAGTGCAAAGTTGTTGAATAATTTATGCAATACGTGTGGAGGATGCCAATACACCTCATGGCCGTTGTTTCGTTCATCAAACGGTCATTGATTCTTGTTTTGCGAACATGTTGGATAATTATTATTATAGATACGTTCGCTTCTACTCGAAGTTAGTTGGTTTGTGGCCGTTCGACAATAGTAAACAACAAACAATTCGTAAATGGTTTATTCAAGCGATGTTTATTTTGATTATTGTGTATCAGGTAATTTTCTTTTTTCAATTCATTCGAAATTCTTCATTTGATTTAATTTTTTTTTTATTTCTATTAAAATAATTTAACTTAAATAGAATGAAAATTATTAAAGAAATAATAAAAGTATCGAAAAGATTATTGTGCGAGAAGAATTGTTATAATAAAATTATGGAAAATAGTAAAAAATAGTTTAGCTACAAATATTTCTTTTATACATTATTATGTATTGTTATTATTATTATTTCAATTATAATATAATTAATAGTAGTTATTCCATGATTGATGATTATTGAATTAATTATGCTTTCTAATCATATTAGCTTCAATTATTTCATTATTATTAATTAATTATTATTACTGATTATTAAACTATTTACAGATTTATGATAAATTTTAATATACAAAAATATACACAATGGGGATAATATGCATTAATATGAAAAATGTTCAAATTAAAATGTCATAATTATTATTTAATAGAAATAAAATATTTATAACAATATTTAAGTAAATACTACTTTTATTTTATTTTCATATCTTTTTATTAATTGTAAATTTATTTTTAACAGGTCCGGATAATGTTACTTTGTAAAAATAATATTAATGAACTTTTAGGATGCATAATTATTCTAACAATAAATATTATAGTATCAATTAACTATTATACATGTATCTTCAATTATGATGTGGTAAATTTATAAATCTTTTATTATTTCTGCTTCTCTTTGATCTTTTAATGAATACATTTTTAGATGAAAATATTATTTATAAACATTGAACGAGATTGGACCGAGTTGAAATGCATTAATGACATAAATATATTAAAAAAATATAGTCGTAATAGTTATTTATACGAAAAATATTTAATTTGTAAGTCATTTTTATGTTGTAATTATTATTACAATATATTATTTAATTTCTAAATATATAATATTTTTATTCACAATATTTTGAATAATAGGGACAACTTGGATTGTCTATAGTTCAATTATCATAATAAATACCATAATAGATTATTCTGTGTATTTTATAAATGTTGTAAACGTTCTAAACGAAATAGATTATTATATTTTCATGATATTTGTCGACATCGTCATCATATTTAGTTTGATTATCTTGATATCTACTGATTCGATCTATATAACTACCACGTACCATGTCTGTGCAATATTTGATATTACCAGGTAAAAAAGTAGGATAAGATCACGATGAAATATATATAACATATTGTATTATATCTAGTTACAGATTTAAACATCTTTTCGATGATATCCGAAAAATGAACGTCGCATATAGAAAATACTTACTTCAAAACCGAATCGTGGACATAGTTAGATATCATTGGAAATGCATCGAGTATGTGCTATATATTTGCTTTTTTCAATTCAAATTATTATTTTTTTTTTTTTTTTTTAACACTATATCTTATATTATAATATTTCTATAAGGTATGCTAATCTTCTGGATTCATATTATTCCATATCTATTATTCTACAATATTTAATAGTAACAATTATATTCACTTTGAAATTTTACAAGGTAAATATAGAAGGTAGTACGTAAAGGTTTGATTGAAATTTTTACGATAGACATATTGATGTATAATTTCTTTGAAGGTATACGAATATATAAAAACCAATCACATTAGAAAGCTTATAATCATATTGATAGATATTATTCAGAACTACGTATTCGTGTTTCTGTGTTTTTATCCAGCTACTAAATTGACGAAACATTCTGAGTTTTTGTTAAATAGTGCGTAAGTAAATTTTTGATATTATTAATATCCCAATTTGAAATTATATCGATTATCTGACAAGTTTTCCTCAACTAGATACAACACGTGCTGGTACGAGACACCCGTTTACATACAAAAGATGTTCAAATTCGTATTACAAAATACTTTGAAACCTTATTATTTAGGAATTTCAGAAATATTTTTTATAACATTTGAATCGATGAGTAAGGTACATACACTCATCATGATTTAATGTAACTATGATTCTACATACTGAGATAAAAAGAAGACTCTTAAAAGGAATATATAGGTTTCAATGATTCTTCTAAAGAGTTCTTTTCTTCGATAGATCACTTGGAATTGTTTCGAACTTTCACTCATCGTACGATTCGATTCGAAACTATTCCACGAGATCTTTGATGCAAGTGTTTCAATGTAGAAGATGAATTTATAAATAAGATTACGTATTAGATATAATGTTTCGATAGGTTTGTGATCAGATAAGGGTTTGAACTTAAAAGAACTTTGTAAAATTGTAAAATTGCTTGTTTGTAAAATTTATAATCATATATGAAAAGTGTCTTCTTTTTATTTTTGTATGATACTTGTTCCATAAATTATTTAAAAGCAGGTTTCCTAATAATTGTTTGATTTTAAGATGATGCAATTCTCCTTCTCTTGTTTCATTCTGTTGATATCGTTGCAAGAATGAACGATATAAGTTGGCACCATGTTTTTCTGATTGTCATAGTATTGTTCAAAAGATTTGATTGACTTTTAATAGACGATTATCGCGATCAATGAAGAATGAATAAATAAAATGTTGCATCAATAAAATTTCAACCATTTGTCAAATATTTACACTTATGCATTATAAAAAATTGTTGAAAACAATATGATATTACATTTCGTAACTTATAACACATTCGTGTAATCATAAATAACGAGCATATATTTATTACATTTAAATAAAATATCATTTTCATGAGTAATTAAAAATATCATAAAGATACGATATACTGTAATTACATGTATATGTTAATGTACGTGTATGTGTTATATGTCGAAATAAATGTATATTTTTTTTTTCTTTTTCTTTTTTGAAAAAACATTGGAAAATAAGTAATAACAGTGATAAAATTGAAAACGGAATTGTCATACCTTACATTTCATAATAAATACACCACCAATTGATTCTTCGCGTTATTACTTTACTTTATCGTTAATTTAATTTCAAATTGGAATGAGCCATATATTCGAAAATTAATTGCATTTTTATAATAATATAAATTTAATTCTGAGTTCAAGATCTTTACATTAAGAAAACACGAATGTTCTCCATGTAAAAAAATCACGTTATCCCTCATCCTTAAAAAAAAAAAAGAGTATCATCGCGATAACTATTTCAAAAAAAAAAAAAAAAAAAGAAAAATCCACATCACAGTACCTGTCAAACAAGTGTGACAACTAAACACAGAGAAACATAATTGCTTCACACAGGAGGGGAGGGGGTAGGAATCGATTTGACAAGGGAGGTTCAACACGCACGCACGCGAGGGGAAGAAGAATATTATAAAATTATGATAAGTTATACCAAAGGTGTTTTCATAAAAATTTCTCGCCACCTTGGAACAAAATAACCAACACGTGTACCAATCTCCTGCAACTGGTGTTCGTGCTAAAAGTATAATAACCCGTCGTATATTGCCCGGTCGGGGAAAAATAACGAAGAAATTTCACGAAGGTGTTACTACGTGTGTATCGCGCAACCGGTATTTATCTTATGAACCTCGATTATAATCGTCGTTCTCTCGGGATCAGGCTAAATTCGAGGCAAAATATTTACTATATCTTCGAGACACGGCGCACGACCGATCGCAGTCGTGTTTCGGCTTTAGAACAGTGATGGATTTCTACGAGACGAACGTCGTCAAGAGTTATCGCTTGTTTCTGCTCCTCGTTGGCGTATGGCCTTACGAATATTCAAAAGCGAACGAGATGCAAAGAATCGTGTACGTTATGTGCATAATTTCTTTTTTACTCGTTCAGGTACGATTTTGAATATCTTTCTTTCTTTTTTCTTTCAATTATTATAAGTGTTAAATTGTTGTGTTGATTGTACATCGTAGTTGTGGTTAAATGGATTTGGTATTATTAAAAGAGAGAATATTTTTATTTTTATTCCTTAAATGAGACGATCCGTTTATTCGAATTGATCGATGCATTAAGTATTAAATTATTGAAATAACGAGTGTCTGGATATGTTTCTAGATTTTCACATTGTTCACCGATGAGATCAATTACGCTCTGCTGTACCAGATAATTACAAATATATTGATCGTTTCATTAATATTAATAAAATATGTTAATATTTGGGTTAAGATCGAAGAGGTGCGTTTGTAGTTTGGAATAGCCGAAATAATAGGAAATACGTGTGTGATATTTTTACGATTTAATTCTTGTGAATTATTTTATCAATTATTCTATTTTCTTTCTTATTTTGTCATTATAGTTTAAGGAATTTTTTGATTATATAAGGATCGATTTGAGCAAATTGACGGAAACAGAAAAGATTTTAATAAAACGAACGTATAAGAAATGTTTGTATTATTGTCAGATTATCTTTCGTAAGTGAAATTTTTTATTAATTTTTTCTTTACATTATACAAATATTTAAATTTCCTGATATCCAGTAATCTATATTTCAGTATTCTTTTATTTTCTGGTCTTTATATTGATGATGATCCAAATCGTTGATTACGAGATTGCATCTTCGAACAGAACGAATTATTTTAATCGAATAATTTTAACCGAATATTTTATCGACCGTGAAAAATATTCTTATCCTATTTGTATTCATTTAAATATAGCAATATTGTTAATTTCTTCGATAGAAGTTGGTACCGATGTATTACACGCAATAATATTAACGCACATTATTGGAATATTCGACAAGATTGGGTAAGCTTTTTTTTTTTTTGAGACTCATTTTTTCATTTCAATTATTTAGAAAATTATTTAGAAATTTTCTTCTCTCGTTAGATACTTAACCATACATTTATTCGACGAACCAGAAATTACTTGTCAAAAGATTGACAAATATTTAATTTACTACAAAAGATTGGTGTATATCGTGAATTTGTATAAGAGAAATTTGAAGTTGGTGATTCTTATCTATTTTTGTTTATTTTGTTTATATATCGTAGAAAAGAAAAATGTAACTTAATTCGCTTATAATCGTATATATTTTAGATTTTGCGAAAAATACAATTCTAGTATGGTTATATGTGGGATTATTCAACTAATTTGGGGAACATTAATTGTCTCTGCCTTACTCTTGAAAGTAACTATAATTTCTAAATATACTTTATACACATTTTCCTTAATTTTAACTCGTTCATCTTATAATTTATTCAATGTCTTTAGTTGAGAAACGAGTTATCGTCACACAATCTACAAATAGTGTTTATGTATTGTTTTTTCGTGAGTTTATATTTCTTTACCATATACATGCTAATATTACCCTATCAAAAAGTATACGAGATCAGTGAAACTTTGTTCTTCAAGGCGTAAGTTTTTAAAACAAATATTCACTTGATAAGATATATTTCTATTTCCTTATGAATTTATCGTTTAGCTATTGCGGACACTGGTACTCAACCTCGGCCAAAACTCAGAAACTGCTGTTATTCCTTATGCACAGATTCATGACACCCTATAAATTCCGATTTAAAAATTTCATAATCGTGATCGACCAAACGTACGTGTCGGTGAGTCGCTTTTTATAATAAATTTGATTATTGATTATAATAATATTGAATATTGATTATAATAAATTTGATTAAATTTGATTATATGAAATTTGAAAAATTGAGGAGCTTCACGGAAAAAGAGCCTCCATTAATCGAATAATATAATTTCAATATTACAAGGAAAAATATTAACTATAAATACTCGGATCGAATCTTCTTCTCTCTTTTCGAGGTTCTCTTTTCGATAAATGATTCCTCAATCGTAGGATCAACAATCGTTATTGAAAAATTTCAATTTTTATCGAAAAACAATATTTTATTTTAATTAAAGATGATACGAATCGGTTTCTCCTACTTCATGTTCATACAATCCATCCAAGAATAATCGCGATCGATGTTGACCGATCATCCGATGGATTTCGCAGGATCATCGTGAATCATCGTGAACGGAGCGGTACGAAGTATATGCGGCACGATATCACGGACTAATTAAACCGAGAGGATATTGCGTAAGTGTAATTACACCCTAATTGTACGCGCCCTACGCGACCGATACGCCACGATTTTGTCACGCACCGTGTTGTATTTCGCAACCGCAACGCTTGTTGCGTTTGCGGTACGCGATTATCGTGTGTGCTGTTCGTGCTGTTCTATGAGATGCAGCGGGAGACCACGTGGAAGGAGAGACAATGTTACTTTGTTACAACCTGGCCTTTCTCAACGACACCGATTAACATTAACGAATGACATTAAAATGATGACTTTGTATTCGCACACTTTCTTATTCTATAATAAGTCGAAACGATATTTTAATATTTCGTTAGCAGTTATTGTATTGATATTAATAACACGTTTGAAAATTTGAAAAATGTGTTAAAAAATAAAATTAGTACAAGTAAGTACAAATACGTGTACGCTTTTATCGCGGAATTTAAATTACACTGACAATTGTATATATTGTGTATGTTGTCGAGTGTACGAGTGTGGTTAATTTTTATTTTTTATTTTTTATTTCTCGAATTGTTCGAATTGTTAGAACAAATATGTCGTTGTGGGATACGGTAAAAAGTAATCTCTTTTACATTTATCTGCCTGGAATCTAATATTTTTGTAACACATAAAGTTAGATCTAATTTTCCTTTCAGGGGATAAAAATCTTTTTTACACTTTATGTGTGAAATTCTTTCCCGGTAAATGAGTTCATAAAGTTTGCATATTTTTATTTTTATTTTTTCTTCTTTTTTCTTTTTTTTTACAACAGCAATGATGTGATCTGCATATCTTTAAAGTTCATCCACGAGAACGCTGCCGGAAATTGAATACTCGACTGACCTGTCGTCAAGAGGTTAACAAAATGCCACGAAGTATACTCTGAATCAGGATATATTTCTTCATAAAGATAGTAGTGATAAAATGTATCGTGATGATCGAATTATACGCTGTTCCATTCCATTTTACGATTTTAAACGAACAATCTAAATTTTATTTCGACGAAATGAACATTCTTAACGTGGAAAAACCTACCGTTGAAACAAATAATTAACAGGAAAATTGTATTTTTACGTATCGCACGTGAAAATGGATTTTACAGTTTAGAAAATAATCATATTTGTATTTACATTTAATTTGAAGAAGGTATAATGATATTCCTGCTGGAAATTGCGTTAATCTTTGCGACATGTTATTTCTGTTTCGCTTTATTGAAGTGCAATTGATAGCTGCAATCGAGTTCGTTTATTCGCTTGATGAAACATTGTAAACTGATTTCGCTGTGCAAATGCAGCGTTTACACGCACCTACGTATTTCATTTTTTTTTTCCATTCATGCTTTCTGTTGTATTTCACACGGTATAAATTGAATCAATTGTACTACGATCGAATGGAAATCACGCAGAATTTATTTTTTCTTTTTTTTTTTTTTTTTTTTTTTTTTNTTTTTTTTTTTTTTTTTTTTTTAATGAACTAACTTCGTAAAGAGAGAATAAAAAAAATATTGATAAAAGTTTTGCGGTAAAAAAACACTCAATTTTTAAATATTCGACGAAAAATACTTTCGTTTTTTATTTTATAAATATACGTATGGAATATTATATAAAAGAAGTATAAAAAAATCTAATTTATTTCGTATTACACACGTGACATTTTACATAATTCGATTTTACATAGTTTCTTCGAACATTTTTAGAATTTTAGATCTTTAATTCCATTCAAAAATTTTAGAATACTTTTAAACCAAAAAAAAAAAAAAAAAGAGAATGTCATTCGAAAATAATTATTTAACGTATTAAATAACGTGATTGATCGTCGAATCAAAATAATTCTCAAATTGTCGTGCAACATTCACGATATACGTTTAATCGCGAATCCAAAATTATCGTGTTCATTGCTCATTTACTTTTATCGCCCGTATTAATATTCATTTAGAAATCCTTTGTAATCAAAATTAATATAAATAGCCAGTCATCGTTTCACAATGCAATTATCGTGAAAACGAATACATGTACTTCATGTCGTATCGTTAATGATAAAACAGATTTCTCGCGTACTCACGTGCATTATAATCATTAATCAATTTAATCCTCACAATTTTCCTCACGAAGTTGTTTATATTTCTCCAATTTCGATCAATTAAAGTATATCGGATATTAAACTTTGTGTAACTAATATGATAAAATTTCAATTTTGATTCAAGTTTTATATATATATATATATAGACAATAAGAAACGTACGTTTCTTCCTTCTTCTTTACCGATTTTTAATAAGAACTAAAATAGCAATTAGTTTCAGATATACCATTCGACTGACCATCGAGTGTCAGAACACGACTAAGGGTTGTATTACCTTTACTTTAAAAACTATAGAAACTATAGCACTCCACTCGAAGTAAGTAGAAACATAAAATAGTACTTCTCGTGTTAAATTTTTAATATTAATATATAAAAAGTTTTGTAATTTTTAGAAGCAATTCCTTTTGTCAATTCTCGCTTTTGGCATTCTTTTATATTCGAGAATATAAATCGTCATCGTTATACACGAATTATTATACATATTCATACTGATGGAGTACTCGAGTCCTTTATGCAATATTACAACACTACCGAGGGAGAACTAACGAGACATTGAAGCTTCGTAAATTCTATTTGAGTACCTCATTTATTCCGTAATACATCATTTTCAATTTTCCTTCTTCATCGTAATCTCTTCTTAGAACTATAATATCTCATTTATTTCTATTTTTAAAATTTCAATGCCTCGTTACTCCCTTATTTAATTCATCTACATACACGCACATCGATTCCGTATTATTTCAATAACGCACGTTCCTCCCATCATTTGCAACCTCCCGTCCTTATAATTTTGCAAATGCATCTTTGTATTATTGCGTAAATTTAAAACTTTTTCCATCTTTTTCAGAAAATTCTCTTCCAATATATTTTTCACGCGATCACTCGTCAGAAGTTGGTGGTAAGTTCGACATTTCAGTTTCGAGAGAAATCCGAAAAGCGCCCGTGATTAACGATCGAACGATGAAGTGCAATCAACGAACTTCGACAATTTATACCGAGAAATATTTACTGTTTCGCATTGCTGATTCATGCACACAGCACCGCGGATGTAACAATTTAAACAACGATGGCGCGCGCCCCGTTAACACCGATCTGCTACAATATGCATCACAGTGCTTAAGGTATGCTGCGCTCCATGTTCCCCAGCTTTTCGACAAATTAACGCCAGTGGAAACCGTGCCGACCGAACATGTCGCATCTCACCGATTCATCTCTCTCCTCTCTCTCTCTCTCTCTCTCTCTCTCCCTCTCTGGTTATGCTTATATTTATATCTACCCAGCACACATGTAGAACGTGAGTATCTTTCTCTATTTTTTTTCAATCTTCAAACATGATGAAATTTCGCATTCGATTTACAGCGCAGTGAATTATCTTAAAATTAAATAACATTCAACATTATCTTATATTATCCTTCTAACTCGTAATATTTAATTTTACGTAAAACGCCACGGAGAAACGAATATAAGATAAAAAAAAAAATACATATGGATTTCGATGAAATGGAAATTAGAAAAAAAAAAAAAGAAAAAAACAAATATAGAATTTCAACGAGAAAAACTTGTTACTGTTGGACAAACACAAGCTTACGAGAGAGCGCGTAACAATCTATTCGTCCGATTAATTTACGGATTATTTATACGGAGAATATATTCGTTTTTCAAACAGCAAAGGATTCTGTTTAAGGATGCACGGATCCGAAATAATAAATGATCGCGCAGAGATGGCGTGAATGCATCCGAGTCGACAATTTTCCAATTTTGTATATCTGGATCGACACGAAGCGAGCCCAAAAACTCGTCTGGTGTTGCGGACAACGCGCGTACCCTAGCCGTTTATCAATCGCTAATCTTATCGGCGAATCGCTGCAAATCTTTGCCACGGTAAAATTCGTTATTCCGTGGCCGTTATAAATCTGGCCCCTTATCTGAAAAGAGGAGAGACCGTGCTGGATGTATCATCTCTCGCGCCGATTTTCCCTTTTCATCCACAAAACGATCCACCGACCAGATTCTCTCTCATCCATCGAATCACGAGTGTTTGAAAGTGATCGAGTCAATGAAAGTTTCACTCAAGTTCCTTCGTCTATTTATTTCCTTTTTATTTTCTATTATTCTCTTCCTTTCTTATATGGAATAGATTGGTATTCCATATCCATTGGAATAATGGATAATGCTGGTTATCGATGCTCGAAATCTTTTCGCGTAACGAAAGTCGTGACCGATGGACACCAAGTGACAATGAATCCGAAGTCGGTCCCCGTCCGCCACGGATCTCTATTATTGATCCGGCAATATTTTCCATTCAAGATGGAGCGTACGGGGATATCTTACCTCTCGCTTACACGGAACATTGACACACCGGGCCGAGAATGGGATTCGACGTTGAATCGGAAATTGCAACAGTCACTCGTAGCCAATGATTTACCGGATACCAGATGTCTTTTGCATTGCGCTCAACGTACGTACGGATTAAATTAAGTTTCGTATTAATAAATGCATTCCCGTGTGTGTTTCTGTATTCGTGGAATACGCATAGCATCTCTTCTTAAATAATGGAGAAAATGTGTAAGAAAGTTGTTTCGTGGAAAATTGATCATAATTTTTAATAAATAAGGAAGAAAGATTTAAATGGAAAAATGTTTCGTGTTAAATGATAATTTGATCATTATTCAGACGTATAAAAAGAATATTTATCGATATTTATATAATCTTCTTTTAATATTTTCAGTCTCGATGAACTTTTTTGCTCTTTTCGTTTTTTCACGATTAGATTTTAACGTTAAAAAGAAATGTAACGCTCATTGTCGAGAAAAATAATATTATTCGGATTAATTATTCGAGAAATGATAAAATAAAGGAGGAAATGAAAGATTAAACGTTTCGTTCATATTTAATATATGAGAGTGTCAATTGTAATTCATAAACTTATATCGAATTGAAGCAAATAAATAAACAATTACGTAGTAATTAATGTTCGTTTAAATGAGAAGAAACTGGCAACTATAAATGGGAGTTGAATAATTTTGTCCAGGAATTTCATAAATTAATTGAGGAATTAATTAAATTTCGTCATGCACAAGGTAATTTTAATAAACACGGAACGCGTGTTAATAAAAATAAACCAAAGATGAAATTTTTCGAAACAAGAGGGAGACAAGTGTTGAAAGATGATAAACAATCGTAAATAATTGAATACTTATTTCTGATTTAAAATTGATGTAGTTTACGCAAATCGAATAATTGCCATCGTCGTAATTTTTTTTTTTTTTTTAGAGAAGTAAATTTTCTCTTAATTATATGAATATCTCGCGAACCATATTTGCAATGAGCGTTCAATAATTTAATTACGCGTTTTTATTATCTTTCTTCACGAGAGATTTCCTAGATTTAACGAAAACTGTGTTTACAATCCGAACGAACGAGAGCTTAATTTCCATAACGATCGCTCAAGATTAAAAAAAAAAAAAAAAAAAAAAAAAAAAAAATTCGTTCTGCAGACGCACACTCGGTAAATTTTCATAATGGCAAACATTAGTTACATTCACGAAATATCTCGTTCCCACGGAATTTACTCATCCCGATAATATCTCAAGTTAGAGCAGCTTAGGATCGTTTCACCTCGTTCATCCTCGCCATTTCTACCCTTTATCTCGTCTCGTCGCCGACTTCTCACGAGGGAACGAGGATTTTTTCATATCCAAAGGAATGATACAAACGAGCTCGTAGCTGCATAATTTGCCACATTCCTTCGCGAACAAACACCGCGTCGTCATATCATATTTATAAACAAGAGACACACTTGTCCTTTGGAATTACCCGACCTACATATTCTGCGTACGTAAATGATAATTTTCATTTAATTTTGTTAAAAATATTTTCAATTGTTTTAATCGCGAAACAAAAAAAAAAAAAGAGGAGTTTCATCGTTGCAATGATTTCTAGATCGTCGTAAATACTCGCGAAAAAATAACTTTGTAACTTTCCATCCTGCGAAATGGACGAATGTTAATACAATATCGCACGCTCCGCTCGGCGTTCGATTTAACAAGCTTTCGAACTCGAATTTTAAACAAAATTTCGAATTTCAAACAAAATGAGATATACGTAGCTTTGGATTGCGATGTACGTGTCGCTCGCAATGAAATAGCCGCTGTCAATCAAGATATACAGATGTAAACAATGCTATTTCACTTCACGAGAAAATATTTCGAATAACTTTTAATTGCATCGATCGGTGACAATTAATCGAATACGGCGCATAGATCGAAAGATGGGAACACCGAACAGTAAAGTTCTACCATACCGATCGATTTATTAATTCTATTCCACGGGTTTAATTTATTCACGGCACGGAGAGGAAAAGCTCGAGCGCGCAGATGTGTTTTCGAATCTAATTATCTCATAAAATCGTGAGCTTTATAATACTTCGTTAAATGGCTAATAATAATAATATGCATATTACCAATTTCAATAATATCGTATCGTATGCTATCATAAAGAAATTCTTTCGATTATATACGAATACGCTTCGTCTTTTTTTGTTTCTTTTATTTCTTCTTAATTCTTCTAGGATATCAAAGAAGAAGAAAACGACCACTTACCTGAGGATAATCCCCATCCTTCATCTGATAGTCGAACACGTAGAAATACGTTTTGGGCAGTGGTTCTTTCTCGCTTTCGGGAATCGGTGCTATGTGAGGATTATTCGGTTTCTTCGTGTGTCTTAGAGTGAAGAGGTCGCCAGTCTGCACCAAAGGCGCCACAAATTGGGCGTCGCTTAGCGCCTGGACGCAGGCGTCCTTCGTGTTCACCGGATGCTGCACTGTCCGCTCCCAATCCGTGTATTCATTCACCACCTGGTTCAATTAAAACGATAATTCAATCAAACGATAAACGTTATGAAGAAAAAAAGAATATTCAAGGCCTGGCCTGAACAAAATGTACGAGCGAATACAGGATGGTTTCTTTATGAAAAGATAAGAAGAAGAAAAAAAAGAATGGAATAAAATTTTTTCGTCCAAGACTCCGTGAATTCGAAAAATTAAAATTTTCGATATTTTTTTTACAAATTGAACAATTTTTTCCATATAGCAGTATCTTTAAAAAATGCATTAGTATGTTATTAGTATTATTATTATTATTCTATCTTAATGTAAAAAGTATTTTAAATAAGCTTGGACTTTTTGGAGCTTTGATCGAGTCAAATATTTGATTAAATTAATTCCGAAAGTATTTCCTCGAATTATATTATTTTCTCTTTTACTCTCCGTGCATTGAACGTATCGAAATGCATCCGTGATATCAATACAATTTCATTTTTTCACTTTTCATTTTCACGTGTATGAACGTTCATCGAAATTTTTGAAAAAGTTTCGTTCGAATTTTACAACGAATCGAATCGAATAATTTTATTACTCGATATTTTCGATATTTGTAAAACGAATGAGGAAGGGGGGAGGAAAAGAAAAAAAAAAAAGAGTTCGATTTTTCCCCACTAAACGTATAATATTTCCATCGAAACTATTGAAATTCGAAGCATCGATACACGCTGGAATTTTCCTGGTTAATATTCGGTTTCCCATCTTTCGATACCGAAATCGGCATTTAGATAACGGTCCACGGTTACAAATAATCGGACACGTATGCGAGATATATTTTTCAGGGGGAGGGAGCAAAACCGCGAACCGGGTGGGGGCGACAAATTATTCCCAGGGAGCATTATGAAAACTCATGCCAAACGGCCGTGAAATAATCGTTGGAATCATTGGCTTATCGAAATTTATGAAATATGAACGATTCGCCCCTGTTAAATGCTTAATCGCGTGTGCAAAACGTTTACCTTTTCTGTGGATCGATTTATCGTCACTGTTTTCCGTCATCGTTTCGTATTTTTTAACGCGATCGTATATTTAATCATAACCGATGAGATATCGAGAAACAAGTGAATGATGACATAATTAGATTAAGAGAGAGAAAAAGAGAGAGAGAGAGAGAGAGAGAGAGAGAGACAAAGAAAAGAAACGAAAAATATCATTCAAGGAAAGTTATATTAAGAGTAAACAGAGTTGAAGAAAGATGTCCCTTGGAAGCGATCGAAGAACTTCTTTCGAAAGATTTCATTCAAGATTCATTCCAAGTTTGTAACTTTTACATTTCTTCTTTTTTATTATTATATCGAAAGAGATATTTTAATTTTGCTCTTAATACTCTTAATTTTCTTCTTTTTTTTTTTTTTTTAAATTGTTTCAATTCAAGGGGAAATTCACTTACCGTATAAAATATTTCCGTCAGATGATACACGTACGCGTTCCTCACGTATGTTCTTATGATCCTGTCTCTTCTTTCGCCCTCGAACCCTTGCTGTACATCCTTCTCCGCGAATTTCCATAACGCTTCGCTCGTGGTCACGCCGAACAGTAAATCGTATTTGTTGTTACTCGTGATCGGGGCACCGTGCTCCGCTTTCTTTGGCAGCGGCCTGAAACAAAACAAATTCCTTTCTTTCCTTACTTTATTCTAACAAAAAAAAAAAAAAAAAAATAAAGAAATGGGATAGAGAGAAGTGAACATATGGAAACTATAATATACAGTCATCTTCAACGCGTAAATTTTCGCTATTATTGTTTACGTGCCTGGTGATAGCGATAAGAAATTTCATGCCTCATCAAATAATGAGTATCGTTGTAACGCTGCCGAGTCGATGTACGATTTAGGCTAACGTTTTTAAAAAAAGTATACACGGTGGAGATAACAGAGATCGAATGTGTTAATGGACTTTGCATAACAAATCCAGATCATTTACAATCGTCTGAACGAACTACGTCTACGATGGATTCAATTTGTGTTGGGTATTTGTTTGTAAAATTTAATGAAGAGATCGCCTTGAAAAATAAAGATATTATTCAACTTCTTCTTTTGATCGAAGAATATTATCGATACTTTGGTGAGAATAGTTCAGAGATGGAACAGATTGAAGAAAACGATGAAGATGATAGATGATAATATGATATTACAAAAAAAAATTAAAAGAAATTAAAAATATTATTTATTAAGAAAGTTATAAGGAAATAAATAATCGATGCTTACCCGAATCCTTGGAATTCCGGACCCATGTACGACAAAAGATCTTTCTGAAAGTCTGGCTTGATGACCACGCCATCTACGCTGGGCCCAAACGCGCTCAAAAATGTCGGCGGTTGGATATTGACTTTCATCAATTCCTCCAAACTTCGATCCCGAAGACAATCGACGATCAGTTCGTTGTTCTTGAACAAATCATTCGGAATCGTGCAATTGACCGCCTTGGCCAGTTTTAAGGCGTAAGAAACAGGATCCTCGACCACTGCCCACGACGAGAGGGCGCTGCCTGATAATAGAATAGCCCTCTTGAACAGACCTAATTGCAAAAAGAATTTGACGTGCGTGAATTTAACAATGAAAAACTCTGAGGAATTTTTTATAAGAGAAAAAAAGTATAGGGTGTTAAAGAGTCTAGTTTAGTGTCTATTTAAAGTAATATTTAATCTTTAAGCCTATATATTCCAAGAAAGATGTTGATATAAACGCAAGAATATTTTGTTTTAGTTTTATTTTTAAATGGAAATGGGATACATGTTTCTCTCTCTCTCTATTTGTCTTTTGTCTTTTTTTATATCTTTGCGAGGGGAAATATCGAAAATAAAAGAAATATCGGTTTTCTTTGTTGATCGTAGACATGCATTAAACGAGTATATTCTAACTATAGCTATAGAAAGTAGAGTTCCAGAAAATTCTCGAGAAGAAACTTATTTTTGATTTTTCTTTCGCCAACAGAACCAATGATGCTTTTCCATGGCGTCTACTCTTTGAAAATCTATCCTTTTAGAGGAAAAGAAATCAATTTGTAATAATATAGCCGTCACATTCTTTGATCTCGGTTAGTTCAAATAGAAAACATACGAAAGCTTCTATTCAATAGAGATTCGAAGAAAACAACTATTTATCGAACCCTTTAAACGAGATCATTGTGTTCGAATTTAGAAATAAAAAGATCAAAATGGAGGAAACTCGATCTAAATAAAGATACTTCGAGATACTTTAAAAGAAATTAGACGATGTTTGAAATTTTTTTCACCAGTTTCGCCTTCTAATTTCATCGTAATTTCTGCTGCATAGTATGTCGATAAGCCTGCTTCAATAATTCTTCTACACGACCAACTCTTTCGAAGAATCGAACTTGGGTGATTAATATCAAAGTACTTCACGTCGAGGAGGAAAACTACGAAAACTTTCCAAACTAATTAATTTGTTGTATCGAATAACTAAAGTTGCAACAAGTTCTCTACGAGCTTCATATATTTCCAAGCATGTACAACTTTATCGACACACTTTTTGCAAAAAGGTTCGATCTATTAATTAATTAATAATTGGAGTATAATTTTATTATTATTCGCCCTCGACCTCGTTTCGGGCGAACAAGAAAGAAAAATATATCCACGATACGAGTTCAAAGAGATCGCCATCGATCGTTCGTTCCAATCGAAACAAAGTGGCAAGAAGCGGAATCGGGCAGAGCCGAGTTGAAGAATTTCAAAAGCTAGAAAATCGCGCGCGCAGCCACGTCCATCGATCGCAAGAAACAAAGCTGTTTTCGTTAAGTCTCCTCAATTAATACGTCTTCCGGTGCCTCATCTCGCGACCGACCATTTATCAAGACAGATTTATACCAGCAATTTCGAGCGGCCTCCGTTTCGAGGGAAGCCCCGTCTGTGTACGTACGGCCAATATCGAAGCTTCGGGATCGACGAGGCTAAGCGAGAAATTCCAGCGTGACTGGGAACGCTCTTTGGAAAAGGAACGGGGGCGCAGAGGGAACGAACGAAGGAAAGAAACATGGAGCGTGGATCGTGTACGTTCCGCGGCCTCATAAAGGCGGAAAGTATTTTCTAATAGCGTATCGCGATACCCATTGGGATAGAAGAACGATATTTCACGCGCGTACCATGCCGAGAATTCTTCTTTCTCGTTTCTCTGCCTATTACAGTTTATCCTTTGTAACACAATTTCTCGTTTAGTCTTCCAAGTCCAACCAAAAAGAAATCGTCTATATCTTTTGGATTTCTTTTAACCCCCTTTTAAATATCTCCCACCCTAAAAAGTTTCTTTTGTAGTTTCAAGAAGTTTTGAGGATAATTCCTTCTCTTCCACGGAATTCTTCTCTACGTTCTTCTCTCATCTTCTTAATTTACTTTTATAATTCGCTCGTTCTTTTCTTTATCCTTTCTTTTTTTTTTTTTCCAAGACCTTGAAGTGAATTTAATCCTGTTTCCATTCGGTTCACGGATACAGTATCTGATCTAGCGATAAGATCATCATAGTGGTTTCGAAAATTAATCCTTCTAACGAGACTTCTTTCCCGAGAGGAATATCAAATCGATGATTCGATTCTCTGTTTTCCTTTTTAATTTATCGGGAATCGGGCGATTAAGAAGAATCGATTTTCGAGAGATTGAATCTCGAGAGACGTCGATCAGAAATCACCTCGATACACATAAGCTCGTTTCCTTCTGAATTCTCCTCGAGAGTCTCGTTAGCGGTTCGTTCCACTCCGGATCGAAGGAATCACGGAGAAATATCGGATTTCTGCATTGAGAGAGAAGAGTCTTGACGACCGGTCGCCGTCTCGTTATTTATGGCATAACGATTCTTTCTTTCCTGCACACGACTCGACTATTATCAATCCCAGGTTAATTGTCCCAGGCCGGGAAACGGAACAGAAGATACGAAACAGAGGGGACGAGCAGAATTTAATCTAACCGAGTGGAACTTTATAAGAGATCTAAAAATAGTTGGCGGCGGCTCTTAGTCGAATGCGGAACCGGATTTTTATCGTGTTACGCGAAAAACTTGCCGAACTTCCTCGAGATTCGTCGAGATTACTTGGCGAAAGTCACAGTCGATCGAATAAACTTCAAACCCGAGGCCGAGAAAGAAAGAAATGACGAAATTAAACGTATTCTTGGCGAGTTTGATTTTCTGTTGATCTATGGACTTTTCGAGAGTTTCCTTCCCGGATCCGATTCCTTCCGACGAGCAGAAAATTGATATTAAAATTAATCTGATCGACTTTTAAGATTTTCCAATTTTTATTTTCCACCTTCCTGTCTTCAATTAATTTTCTGCCTTCGCAAATCAAAGATTGTCAGATACTCTTTACTAACTTTGTAACTAAAATTCCATTCAAATAACCATTTTCTACGAAGATTTTCACGACAATACTTACCGTTACTTATGTTACAGTTAAATGTAACAGGTAAACGGCGCAGGAAATGCATTTTTAATCGTTCTACCTATTTTTATCATCAACCGAACACAAACTAAAAACCATTCCTCAATTAAACTCTTTCCCAAAATAAAGAACGAAGAAGAAAAAAATGACAAAGAAAATTGACAAGAAAAAAAAGTTGGGGAAGAGATGAAGCGTAACGCCTCCTAGGCGAGTTTCTCGCGAGGAGGGAGGGAGGAAGGAAGGAAAAAGCGACTGACCACGCACGACGGTCGGGCTGATGGCGAGAAAATGAACACAGGCGGCCCCAGTCCCTTGGCCCATCAGCGTCACGTTGTTGGGATCGCCGCCAAACAGGGCGATGTGCTCGTTGACCCATTGGAGCGCCGCGATCTGATCCATCAGCCCGTAATTCGCGACCCTCGCCTTGGTCTGGGGCGCCATGTTGGCGTTGAGAAAGCCGAGCACGCCCAACCGGTAGTTCATCGTCACGATTACTTGGTCGGTGTAGCTGGCCAGCACGCTGCCATCGTACGGATTTCCGCTACCCCAGTCGTAGCTCTCCCCGTGGATGTACAGCAACACCGGATGCTTTCTACCGTTGTTGTCCGCCATCCCTGCGAAGAAAAAGGTATTCTTTCACCATCTTCTCGAATAAAAAAAAAAATAAAACCTCCTCCTCGGTGAAAAGTAGCCGGGTAAACCACGATCTTTTTTTTAAATCTCCCCCGAAAAAGTACCTCCTCGTACCTCTCAAGTACCCCCTGCTTTTTCCAAATTTATATTCCTCCTATGTTTCTACAATTTACGCTATGTTTCGAGTTATTTATTTATTTCCTTTCTTTATTATTATTTTTTTTTACAAAATCGACACTCGCTCCAAGTTTGTTGTATCAACAAACTCGCTAGTCGCCGGCCAATGTTTGGCAAACGAAAGGAAAACAATTGCAGAGCGAATACTCTATTCGTGTTCAAATTCCTGTTTCTCGTCCGAAGGTAGAGCCTCGAGCGAGGAATGACGCGACGAAAGGAGGTGGAAGGACGATGGACGATTTTTCCCGGACGAATATGAAGACGAATGTCTTCTGTCACCGATTTACGTCCGAGAGAAGAGAAGGGAGAAAAGTGGAGGGAATATGGAGAGCGAGAGAGAGAGAGAAGAAGAGACGCGACATTGGGAGAATTAAGCTTGGCGAGGGAACGTTGCGGATGTGACGGGTCGCTAATGCTTCTTCCGCCATTGTCGCGTGGTTCCGCGTGACAGCCGCGACACTCGAGGCGCAGCGAGCCACCACCGCGACACGTGTCGATTTCGCGGCCGCGAATCGCGCCTCGCCGACGGAATGTAACGAGAAAACGCGCTGACCCGCGCTCAACCGTCACGCTTTTTGATTAGAGGCTGGGTGTTTTGCGGGGACGGGCGCGCCCTCCGATTGGACGCCGCCCCTCAAATTTCGACGTTCTCGCGTCGATTTTTTTTTCTCTATGGCGCGGAAATGGCTGGTCGAATCGATACCTGTCGGAAGAATTGTTGTCGGGCTTCGGGAAGTCTGCGGGAAAATATTGTTATTGCAAATTTGTTGCGTTTTCCACGATTTTCTTTTTCGCTAAAAAATAAACATCGATCGATGCGTGTATATATGTATGTGTATATATATATACACGTATATTTGTAAATCGGAAAGGATTTATACGTTGCAACGTAAACAAGTAGTATCGAATAAGATGAGCTTTGTTATTCTGGATCGCGAGTATGAATAATGTAAACGATGGCAATTTTTATCATCACGCTTTTTTCATTTCTGATGTTTATACCAAGCGATGGTATGGTGACTATGAATCGCAAGGGAGCAGATAGTGGTAAGATATCAATCGTAAAACCGACTATGTATTATCCCTATGGATCGTGAATGAAATTACATCGTAAGTTATACATCATAAGATTATCAATAAACGAAATACGAATTGTACGGAATATATTGAGATATATAAAGTGAAGTGGTGAATCGTAAGAGAGGAGATTGGTACGAGAGTGGATACGAGAGCCAATCATAAGATTCCACCTGTATTCTTTCGAATCGTAAATTATTTTACATCGGTATTTACTTTATCCGTCGATATATTTTATCGGTATATACACAAGATGATATCATCAACAAACAAAAGATGAATTGTAAACAGGGTAAAATATGAAATATAAAGCGAACTTGAGATTAAATAACACTCGATACTCGATCGATTTCAGAAAAAGAGAAGAAAGGAAGGAATTTGAGTAGTTCGCCTATTTCCTATCGTGGAACACCGACCCCTATTCGAGCGACAATATCAACGTCCAGGAGGAACGAAGGAAGGAAGGAAGGAAGGAAGGAAGCGTTAAAGAAAGCGGCACGTGAACGACCCTCGACGAAACAAAGACCGATGTTGACCGTGTGTCTGCTCCTATAGAAAAGTTGCAGCCAAGGCTGAACAGAGGCTTGCAGCGAAGGGACGAGGGATGGTTGGCAAAGGGGATTCAAGCTTCGCCTCGCGCTTCAGAAAATATAGAGTCTGGGGACAGTTCGTCGCTCCGAGCGCTTGAATAACCGTGGACGGCTTCACTTTCAATCCAAAGATTTAACGAAATTTTCGTCTTCCGAAATTTTTATCTTTCCGCTCATTTTCGAGAGAAATGTCAAAACGCGTCGTTTAAAATATTCAAGACACGAAGATCGATATTTACGTTTATATCTAGGGCGTTGAATGAATTGTCGTGAAAAATCCACGTCACGATTTTCATTTCAGGCTCTCCTATTTTTAATTTCGTCTCGGTTTCTCCACCACCCGGAACTTGTACATTTCACGGCCAATGTATTTTTCATCGAACCGACCCCAGTTTTATTAAACTAATTAGAACCGGATGAAACGAATATTTATAAAATTATCATTATATAATCTTGAACTGAAAAAGCATCCGGATCCAGAAACGCGAATTTCCATCTTTTATCGCTTTTTAACTAACTCTTTCCTCTTCCCCTCTTTCAATTTTAATTATCCTTAAGATTCACTATTCACGATGCTCCGTTATAACACATCAACGAAACAAGAAGAACTTAACGGAAGAACCTATCTTGATAAAGAAAATTAGACGGAGATCTCGTAATAAAATCTACTGGAATAGCTATCAGCAAGGGGTAAGCATTTTGAGTTCGTTCCACCGATAATTTCCTACGGTCCCCAGGGGACCGTAATATCAATTAAGAAAACATCGATCCCCTCCTCCATTACCAATCACGTTCGACTCATTAAACACGCCTTTTAACAGTCGGAACGGATCAATCGCACACCTTTTGTTCCACTCTCATCATCGTTACGCTCTCTACCTTCACCTTCTGCCCAAGGTCTTTCTAACGGGGAAAGCTGTCGCATACCGATTCCTCGCCTCCCCAAACCGAATTCCGCCGTTTAATGGCACGCAGTCAGGCAATAAACCGCGTGGCAACTCTCGCGAGACCCGGCTCAAAGGGGATGACGCTCGGTTTAGCCCCGAATAGCCCGGCGATGCACGCGTTGGCTGCGTCGAAAAAGCGGTCCGTGGGTGCATTGTGTTGCGGCCACTGCAATAATGCGCCGGTTCACTCCCACTCCCGATCCACTCTCCACTTTGTTCCAGCGAAATTAAATTGCTTGCCGCGCTTAAGTAGCGACCCCTCCCCCTCTTCATTGCTTCGAGCGGAAACGCGATTACTCGGCTACCTCGAGGAGGTTACCGAGCCTGATAGGTAGATCGACGGCGGTGGGGGAGGTGGATTTGGGGGCCATTTATCGTGGCCTTAAACGGAATTACTTTTCGTATTGCCGGTGAAATCGAATTATTGGTCGGACAAGTGGTCGGCGAGCATATATTTTCGTCGCGCAAATGGAATAATCCGACGTTAGTGATGGGATCAACCGTTGATCGGACAAGTAAGTATATTATATTATAGTTATTTTTCAAACGAAGTTTTTTAATTTTTTATTCGCTAGTAATTTTAATGTTAAGTTGGATCGTGAAACATGGAGGGAATATTTTTACGAAGAATATAGAGAAAAAAAAAAAAGAAAAAAAGGAAAAGGAAGCTATGGAATATAAGAAAACAATTCTCCACGACGTACATTCTCGTTCCATCTCCGCACTGTTTACATTTTGAAATTGTCGGCCGTAGTTTCATTTCCAGCAGATTTTCCTTTCATTACTTTCTCATCGTACTCGCGCTAAACTCTTTAACTCGTGCAACTTCTTTCCCTCCCTCCTCCCAAATCCCGTATTTCCACCACCGTTCCTGAAATTATCCCAGGATCTTAATCAAGTAAGTACTTGGTTGTGAAAGGCGAAGTTACCAAGAGGCGTTTAGCCGAGTTTCGCGATTCGACTATGGCCGACGTGTTCCTCCTGCAAACATCGAGTTTATTAATGCAATCTGCGCGCGTCTGCTCCACCGCGTGCATTTCAATGCATCCATTCCGCTTGGATTTCGATCGCTGAATTATTTATTACTCGATATCCAATTATTTATCGAATAATTATATCAATGAACGTTCCGCATCGGAAACGGCGGACCAATCCTTCTAAATTCCCCCCTCCTCCTCGCTCGCAGGGAATAATATATAAAAATATAATCTTATTACTTCCTCCTTCTTTCTCCGAGCGATAGAAAATTATCGGTCGTATTCAACGTGGCGCTCGACGTCTTAATTTCTCCGCCTCGAACTCGAACGTCTTATCAGGAAGTAAGATACTTAAAGGATGGTGGATCCCTCCGCCGTGGAGATAGATCCTCGTTGATAACCTTTACACAAAGGGACTCGAGCCCCGAGGAAAAGGGGGCGAGGATTCCCCTTTCGATTCGAGGGGATAAGAGGAAGAACCGGGGAGGAGAGTTCTGGGCCGAGGAGCAGGGAGGAGGGGAGCGGGCTTTGTCGTCCACCGACAAAAGACAAATAACTCGCCTTTCATCTTGCCACCTACGGAACCGCAAAAAGCCATTCCGAGTTTCGCTCGATTCCGGCCGCCGGACGCCGGACGTCCTCTGGATTTCGTTCTTCCTTTCGCAAGAGTCTCGTGAACTGGGACGAGTTAAAAGCAGTTTTCACGGGCCACGTGGGCACACAGACGATGAACACAGGCCTCGAAAATACGTACAGGCCCGCCTTTGATTCCACTTCGTCTGCGCACACGTGATCCTACCACCCCGTTTCCCAAAAAATCCGCTTTTCCACCTTCCGTTTCTTTCCTTTCTCTCCGTCTTTCCACAACAATCGTCAATTTTCGGCGCTGTGCTTTTCTAAGGTAACGGGCGATCCTCGATTGCAACCGATTGTATTCTGATGGATTGTATCGGGTACATTCGATCTGAAAATCGGGCAAGCCATGGATAACTGCATTACCAGTTGCAAAGTTACCAGTTGCGGTTCATCCACGTGATTCGATCTCGATAAATAAGAAAAACGCGCGATTCTTATTATAGGACAAATCTTTCCTTCAGTTTTGTAGCGCCGCTTACAACACGGTACGATTGGAATCTCTAGAAAGAGAGAGAGAAAGGAACGCGTCGAGATAGAAAATTTGATTGATCGCCGCACATTTTCATTCAAACAGATTAAATCCATTCGAGATTGCGAGATCGCGAATCGGTTAACGTAATCACCGAAATTGGAAGAATAGCTCAGAATAGAAAGGTTTACCTTTCCCCCGGGGCAATTAACTTACACGCCCAACACGTTCCTCACGGCTAAACCTTTTAAACTCGAAACACGAATACATACGCCGGTAGCGAACCGGTTTCTTCTTCATTCAGTGGATAAACTGCCAGGAACGAGACCCGCGGGGAGCAGAGAAAGAGAGAGAGAGAGAGAGAAAGAGTTGGAAAGAAATATTCTCCGGCCTTAAAGAAATTTGCTAACTGAAGTAGCTGCGAGGGTACGTTCAGGAACGTTCATGCTTCCGGTCCAACGGACTCCATCAAAAGCGGTGGAGTTTCTTCTCCTTTTTTTCCATCTCTCTCTATTTGTCTCCTTCCTCTCTCTCTCTCTCTCTCTCTCTCTCTCTCTCTCTCTCTCTCTCCCAGTTCCTCTTCTTTGGCCCGGTCGTAGGCAAGTAGCGTTGCATATTTGATGAGACGTTTCACAGAGTCCTTTCAACCGGCAACTTCGCCTGTATTAGCATAGTAAACATGGATTTACGTTATGCCTATGCATTCGCGCGGGGATCAGGCAAAACTTGGAGCGTACCCCGCGCTGCGACTTTACCTAACTATTCTCCACCGTGTACGTATGTATAGGCCTCGATTATAATTCGAAAGGATCTCGCCTCTCTCCCCTTTCTTCCCCTTTCGTTTCGATTTCGTTTGCTTTGTTTTATTTTATTTTATTTTTATTTTTTTTATATATAATCTTTCCAAGTACGTTGATTCACGTACGTGTTCCGAAATCACGTTCAATTGGATGGTAACGGGGAACCCGAAAGAGTTGCATAGCGGAAGAAACTTCGAGTTTTTATCGTGGAAAGTTCTCCCCGATTCGAAAAAATGCTAACCCCCGAAAAACGAATTCCACCGAATTCCGTGGAAAACTTTCTCTCCCCGTTGTTAATTTTTCTTTTTTTTTTATTTTTTTATTTTTTTTTATTTTATGTACAACGGTTTAATATCATCGGATTCGATACAGGATTTGGATTATTTGATTCGAATCGTTGACCGATTAAAATATTCCCGGTAAAGCTAAATAAACATCGGAGGATCGCGCATTGTTAATTCATTAGAAGTGGGATAATACAGGATAGATTACTACCGGTCTGATAATATTTGTAACAGATTTACACATCAAGATAATACCTCGCCGATATATATATATATATTCGAGTAATATCACGGAATTAATCAATAATTATACGATATTCACGGGTTGTGTTAGTAAAACACATTATTTTACAACGAATACGTTAACCTAAATCCGTGTATCGCTTGAAAATTTAATTTCGACTCTGTAAATCTCTGCATCAAGACGGTTCATTGTTAAATAACGGAGAAACTGAATCTCTTTGAAAACTAAACTTCGCAATCCTAAAAAAAAAAAAAAAAAGAGAGAAAGAAAGAAAAAAGAGAAAAGAAGGAAAGATGTGTCAATCGTCCCTCGAATCCTACCGACCCTTTTGAAAATCGGCATTGTTAACCTTACAAGAAAGGAGAGGTTTCCCATACGGTGTGGTGGTAGTCTAATTCCCTATTTGCATGAAACTGCAACAACAACGTCTCTGTGTACCGTGGCAATCGGGCGAGATACACCGTCTCTACAGCGTCCTTATCCTTGATTGGATGCTGGCCGGAATCGATGCGACCCGCTCTCTCTCTCTACCTCTCTCTCTCTCTCTCTCTCTTTCTCCGTTTAAATTCCTGCACTCTGTCCCCCCCCAAACTCTGTGTACACGGAGTTACACGTACTTACACGTCCCATCTCGGAGATTCGCGTCGAGCACGCTTGCTCGAAACGCGTGGAACGTGGCCTAAAGATTAAAATTAATCTGTTTTTGTTGCGGGACAGGAGGATCCGGACGATGATGGTTGACAGGGGGGAATCGACGGCGAATGGTAGTAGGAGAAAGCGGAGTCGAGTGCGATTGTTCTTTGACGATACCGGTTTCGATTAGGATTGGTTGGCTCGAGCAATCGTGTGAAATGGGTGTTCGCAAAAGTTGGGATTGGCCTTTGCCCGGGAAGGTTTGAGAGAGGGTTTGAGAGTTTTATCGGGCGAGGGGAAGAATGTTTGAGCGTTAGAGCGGTGGTGGAGTAAGCGGTAAGCCAATATTTGGTTTAAAGTCACGGGTCTCTCGTGACTCGTTGGGGAGAGGATAAGGGATGGGCTGTTAAATTTCGAGATCGAATTTCTTAATTGAGGGATAATAAGGGGACAATCGTTGACAAGAAGACAAGGTTGGGGGGAGGGAAAAGGAGGAGGTTGGAATGGCCGATCAAGTGGAAGGAAACGATCGTGGCGTAGATAAATAGAATGAAGGAACCGAGGAGAGAGATGGTTACGAATATTGCAAATATTCAAGTTTTCAAGTTACAATTAAATTTAATGAAATCTTAAGTATATTATAACAGTACGTATATTTTGAATAATTGCTGAGATTTTGAACAGGATTGCGAAACTCGTTACATCGGAATACACGTATGAATTATATTTTGCCATCTAAACTTGTTCGTTCGTATAGAAATATATGATAAGGAAATCCTGTACTCGACTAACCACTTTCCTATCTCACGGATCTTATATCCTATCTTATGGAAATATTTGGATCTTTCTGAATTAATCGAAACCGATTCGTAACTTCTATCCAACGGATAGAAACGATAGAAATTACGATATTATTTTAAAAAAGAAAAAAAGTAAGTACGCGCGAGCGTGTAACTTCCCAATTAATAGTAATAATCGTTTCGTCAACTATCTCCAACTCCTATTTACTTTTCACTCAGCCTCCGTTAAAGCATTGTGGATCCTCGACCCGAATATTTCAAGGGAAATAAAGGCGAGCTATAAACGGTCAGTTTTTGATACAGGGGTTGAACCGTGCGGTTCACCAGAAGGGTGAAACTTGGCAACGAGACCAGGCATGGGTCTCACTTAATTGAGGTCGCGTAATTTAAGTTAAGCAAGTCGTAAAGCTCGATTCGTAATTACATGCATCCGTTATGCACCAACACCGGCTCATATTCGTACGTACGTGTGTAATCGAAAATCGTTTAATGGCAGGAACCAATGGCCGTTTACCTCGCTAAATTGTTTCGGTTTCCTCGTGTTTTCTTTATTTTCTTTTGCATACGCGAATTTCTATTTCTCTCTCTCTCTCTCTCTCTCTTCCTCGTTCTCTTCTTTCTTTCCAACAGCCGCTGGTGGATATTGGAATAGCTCGAAATTTAATTGAAGCTACCGGTGCACAAATTCACGTTACACTTCCGCTATCTATTTGTCTTTCCGCGTCTCTCCTCTCCTCGTTTCTTATTGGTGATGGTTAATTTTTCTTTCTCGTCTCGTTTTAAAAATTATTCGGTTTCAAGCTCTTTTTAGTTATCGCAATCACAATCGCGGAACGTGGAATAATTTCAAGGATTCATCCCGAAGCGTGAAAAATATCGGCGAAATTTGCAAATTTACCATACGTGGCCGACGATCCGCGATCTTTCGACAACGAAGCTCGAATTTTCAGAACGTGAATAATCTCGTGGAAGTGGATTCACGTGTTTGAGACAATCTCAAAGTACCCAATCTCAGCCACGTCTCGATTCAGGCTTACACACGTGAGAGGTCGCAGCTGGTTACACGCAAATCTATCTAACTAGTCCGTTGTTTCTAATGCTTCCGTTACCAGAATCTATCCCGCAAACTCGGGGAAACACTCCCTCTGGCAGTTGTCAATTGTTTTGTCTCCCTTCCCCTCCCTCCGTGTCTCTCCGCTGAAAGCCCTCGCGCTTTCGATAATTTCCCTGATACTTTGTTGTACAACTTCGTACAACGAGCTGATTACCGGGGAAACTCGAACAAATTTTTCTCTACAATTCGAAATTTCGATAACTCGAATAACGTGGAAGAAGAACGCGTCTTGAATTGAATTTTGAATTTCTTTTCAAAATTAATTTACCAAATTTCAGATTCGAAACTGACCACGTTATCAACAACACTCTTACTCGAATCGAAATCTCATACTTTTCACCGTTCTACCGTTAACACTATCTTTTTCCCCCCGTTAGAATACTTCCAATCCCGTCCACGATCCACGAGATTCTTCGAGAAGGGGAAACATTGTTGGCGGTGTTTTGGGAAAATCCAAGAAGATTCTGGAAAGTTTGGTTTCGGGACGACAATGAGAACGAAAGGAAGGAAGGAAGGAAGGGAATGGACGATCGAATTGCCAGGGCACGTCCCGAGTGCCAAACCTCAGGTTTGTCCGGGCTTATGCGCGTGGAACGCCGCAGCTGCCTAAATCCGAATCCGCCCAACCGCTACGTGCGCCTCTCTCCCCTCGTTAAACCGTCCCGCGTCGGCCTAAATCCGCTCGAGGCGTGCCCGCGACTTCGCCTTTTCAGCGTCTCTTCGAACGTCCCTTCTTGTCGATTCGCCCCGTGGATTAAACGCGTTTCAACGCGGGGGATCGAAGTGGTGGGGGATGTGGGAGGGTGGGATATACGCGCCTTTTAATTGGAAGTGGCTTTTCCGCGAAGCGTGTCGTTCGAGAGTGTTTGAGATAAGAACGCGGAAAGCCACTTTTCTCCGTTTTCTCCCGTTCGTTGAATGATTTTGACAGGAAAGGCGCGGGGAGGAAAGGAGCGTTCGATAAGTAATGAGTTAGACGAAAGGTTTTTCTTGAGGGGACAAGCTGAGCTAAGATAATGGCGGCTTAAGTAATAAGATTCTTTTGTGCTACGCGACCCCGATCCCCCTATTATGTCGTTGGACTTTCAGTTTGACATTGAATATGGTGATTAACTTTGAAGAATACACGGGGACAGGGGGATGAAGTATGAAAGAAGATTTTTTTTCCCTGTATATATATCGTATAATCCTTTTCCACGGGGATATAATATTATCGAAGAAAATAAGAAAAAGAAGGGAAAATGTTACGACTGTGAAAAAGAAACTTATTAAGCAAATTATTATTTTACATTGAAAACCGTGGAACAATGTTTCTTTCTCGTTGTTTAACGAAACGTGAATATTAATATTTTTTTTTTTTAATCGCAAGATTTCCAACTTTACAAATTTCTTTGCAAGCAAAGTGATCAACGTTGTAGCATTTCTATTAAAACTATATATATATATATATATAGCATATAAAATGGATAATGGCTGAGAATCGAATCCGGGAAGTCTGGTAAGTCTTCATTTTCACGGATCTAAAATTGTCTGTGGTTATATCTTCCTCCCCTTGGAAACGAGACCTCCTATGGGATCGTCACGTAACAGTCGTAATTCCAGCACAAGTTCGATTCCATCGGCTTGTTACGTTTTTATGCTCGATTACACGATAACCGTTTGAGCATCGATACAGAGTTCTCTCATAAATGTGCAACGCGTATATATATATATATACGCGATATACGAATATATGGCACGGTTAACGTCACGGACGATAAATCAATTAGCCGACTTTCAGCGTGGTGAAACCGCGAGGCTGCACCTCGAAGGGAGAATACTTGGGCGGGCGGAGAAACAAAAGGAAAAAAAGAAGAAAAAAAAAAAAGAGGATAAGGTGAGGATATCGATTTATCGCGGGGTCGGCGGTTTGTTAAATTTTATTTGGTCAGAGTGGTCGCGTTTCTCGCTGTCCCGCTGTTATGGACTTTCCATGCAGGTTCGATTGGTTATTTTTATGGCTTTCGGGTTCGGTTATTTGCAAACGGATTCCTTTTAATCCAGATAAAAGTTTTTCATGCCTCGAAATTGCATTGTAAAAAGAGATTACGTCTGTTGTCAAGCGGGCATCCTCTGCGTGAAAATAAAAGATTCCAAGATCGTTGACAAGAATACTTGTGAAAAAAAGGACTTAACTCGTAAAACGCTCGAGAAATTGTATTTTTCCGAAATAATTAATATAATTCAACTTTTACGGTATAGTAAAATTAGAGAAGGATATATTTTCAAGAAAATCGAAATTTTTAAACGATAATTTTTAATCTGTATTGCAAGAAAATTCTAAATTGAATTGTACGAGAGTAATTCACTTTGAAACTGTCGGCAATTTCGGTAAATCACCAGGCAATATCAGCCTTCTTCTTCTTCTTCTTCTTCTTCTGGCCTCTCCGTTTCAAAGACTCGACGTTTCTTTCGCGCCTTAAAGAAGAAATAAAGAAGAGGGGAGGGAGGAAATTTGGGATGAAGCGACGAAGAGGGAGTACGCGGAGGAAAGAGGACGGTCGAATCACACTTTCCACCCGAGCTTGGAAAACCACCTTGCCGCTGGTTTTATAGGGATCTTAACCTCGTCAAGGTCTTAACTAAAAGCGTCACGTAGTGAAGTAAACGTGAAGGCAAAATGGTGGCCGTGTTCCTTATCGTTTTACATTGCCGTAAAATGAATGACGCCTTCGTGTCAACCTCGAGAAAATATATATATATATATATAAAAATTCGAACAGTACGTTTATTCGACAAGAATCAACAATGACGATTCGTTATCTCCTTATTTCCAGCTTTATCGATTGTGATACTATACCGTTGGATAATATCTCGGTTGGTTATATCTCGTTTGAGGTTTATCAATTAAACGGGAAGGAATGATTTATGAAAAGTTGCCGGAAGCAAATCAGGGTGCGGTATGATTCATTGAAATATACAGCACAATGGAGAATAGTTCACAGGGCTGTTAATTAATTCCTAATCGACTTCACAAAATCGATTTTGGATTTCACTCGACCCGCGAACTATTGGATTATTCCAAAGTCAATTAGTCAAGATCGATGCAGAATTGGCGGTGTTGTTGTATTTCAACAAAGAGACAGACTTCCATCCCAATATATTTCAACGTCTCTCGATATTAGTTAGCGGAAGAGAGACTTTAATTGCTTGAACGGGAATTTAAGAAATTTAATTTAAAATTAAAAAAGAAACACGCACGAAAAAGAAGGAAAAGAAACTCGAAGGAAATTGGAATAAATCGAGGAAACGCTTTTAACAATTTTCATCGCTTAAAACACTATTGGAAATTTTTACGCGTATGTTTTTTAAAATGCTAAAAAAAGGGAGGGGAGGGGAGGGGGGGGGGAATCAATGCTCGATGGCGTAAGAACAATCGTGCTTAAAAAAGGAAAACCGAACGGCTCTGTCCAAAGGAAAACCACTCGAGTGTTCTTCTCTCTAGTCTCGTCGTTCTCTCGATAGGAAAGGGGGACGATAAGATCGAGCATTGTTGAGCTTTCAGACAATTCTTTGCTTACAGAGGTTCGGTGGAAGTCTCCTGTTAGCCAACCAGGACGATACCCCGACTGTTCTCTTCCTGCCTCGCGTCCTCTCTCAACGATAAAATGGAATTATGGCGGAAAGATTGTCGAGTGTGACTTCAAACAGAAGCTGCTATATATCTGCCGGGCTAGACAAGCGAAACTGCTACTCCCTCGTCGTTCCACACGGTGAAAGATCGCCAAAAGTGTTTTGCTGGTCAACAAACCCAAACTTTCGATGCATTATTTCTTTTTCCTTTGACGAGAACTTGGAGATAATTAAAATTATTATTTATTTCCGAGTAATGAAAACATTAAGTAAGTAAGTATTTCTTTGAAACATCTGAAATCTAATCTAAAAAAAAAAAAAGAAAAAAAAAGAAAAAGAAAGTTTAGAAAATATTTATTGCCTGTTCATTTGTATCGATCAACGCGACACGAAAGATTGAAAAAAACCTTGCTCTGGTATTCTCCTCCTCCGATTAATCGTTATTTTAATCCGAAACACGTGCACAAAGTTTTATTATTCATTAAGAGGAGATCGAGCAAGGATGAAACGAACGTGTAAATGTAACGATAACAGCAAAAGTCGTCGGATAAAAGTGGCTCTGAAACCTCTCTCTGTGTATAACGAGGATCAATAACGAGCAGATATTAATTAAACTAATCCTGATCCGTATGGAAACGTATATATTTTGTGACAATGGCGAATATTATGTTATACGATATCGATCGGTTCAATTAAAACGACAACGTGACGTAAAAATGGACAAATTTCTTTCGAATATAATTTTCTTTTCAAGTTTCTTTTGAACTTGGACAAACCGATTAAACGTTTTGTCCAATACAAGTGTCCATTTCTTATAAATCTTCGTTTCTTTATTTACACACACACGACATTTAATTTGTCTTGATCATTAAACAGTCTATTCTGTTAATGGTCAAACGGATGGAATATGAATATTCATAATCGAATAAGTAGTATAAAATAGTTATTACAGTTTGAATAAACCAATCGTTCAAGTCAACGTTGACTTTAATCAAGACGGAATTAAGTTTCCTCCCTTTTGATATTTAAATATTTTAGAATGTAAATCGACTTCTATGTACGTGGACATAGCGTTGTTGGAAAGAGTATGTAATCAAAGCCTTATTAAAGTTCACTCACGCCTTTCGATGAATAAAATTTATTCACAATTTTGAACGATTCTAATTCGAATGGCCCGAAGCTGGAAGTATTCAATGCAGCCGATATTAAATAAACGTTGAATATTCATTCGACGATAATATATCCGTGCGTGTAAACTCCCCTCCTCCTCTTCGTTTTCTATTAATTTGTCTCAAAATCGACGAACCTTCAAATTCGACAAACTCTTCGCAATCAAATTCACTTCGACTTTTTTTATCCAAGCTTTTATGAAACAACTTAGACGTGAAAACGCGTGAAAGAATTCACGAGTGACAATTCATTCTCCCATTCTACCGTAACTTGAATCACCGATCCAGGAATAAATCGAAGCAACGTTGAAAATTAATTCAAACGACAGAGAAAAAAAGAGAGAGAGAGAAAGAGAGAGAGAGAGAGAGAGAGAGAGAGAGAGAGAGAGAGAGAGAGAATTGATAATGGTGCACGCAAGGGATAAAAGTTGGACGAAATAATTAAAACGCGGCGCATGGAACACGCTGGTCATCGCACGGTTTTAATGCGAGTCGAAAGCTTTTGTTGTTGTTAAAGCTAAATCAGCAAAAAGAGAAACGTGCAACCGGTCAAAGAGAGGAAAGAGTAATCGACAACGGCCTTTGGGACGGTGTTAATTAGTTTAAGAGAACAAAAGTGATGAAAAATACGAATGATTTTGTACGGATGGATTAAAGGACGGATAGGCGGAGAAGAAAGAGAAGAAAGAGAGAAAGAGAGAGAGAGATCGTTCGTTCCCTGGCCGTGTAAAGCAGAATATGTTTCGCAGAATTACAAGGTCGGACGATATATTATACGTTCTCTTTCACGATCGACATTTGCAAACTTTATCGGCACACACACACACACACACATATACTCACACTAACAGCGTTACCTTGGCACCGCTTTATTATAACGTAACTGCGTTAATGGAGTTAAAAGTAATTATCGGCCCTGTCAAGTATGCGACGTATTGCTACGTGTTTCTACTTCCCCTTGTGAAATCACGGGGAATTTCGTCGTCGAAATTACACGACGATCAAACGCGTGGACGGAAAGTAAGGGAAGAAACGCGTAAAATGGATCCCGAATGTTCATCTTGGGATAATTCCTGATCTCTTAAAGGGGAGATCTCTCTCTCTCTCTCTCTCTCTCTCTGGCTCGAAGGAATGTGTTTTGTGGATTGCACGAGAGAAGAAATAAAGGCGCGTAGCGAGAGATTCTGCCTCTCGTTCTCAAGGGGTCATAAATACGTTATGATAGAACTGTCGTGGTTCCATTTCCACGGAGACACACACATCCTTTTCGAGCTTGAAAGCATTCGAGAACAATTCTATTCGCATGTTTGTTAATATAAAAGTAAGTATGATAAAGTGAAATTGTAGAATTGTATAGAATACATCCCTTTATGCGTGGAATATATTATAAAACTATATAGTACATATATATATATATATTATAATTCAAAATGCAATATGAAAGATATAAATTGAAAAGATCGAAACCTTTTGTTAACTACGTCGATGTCGAAACTAATTACATATGATATATAAAGCGAAATTACTCGGATATTCTCTGAACGAAAATTTTACGCGAGATGTATAAAATTATGCAGAAAATAATAGTATTAGATCCGGGAAAGGATATATATTCGCCGAGGAGTCATTAGTGGCACCTTGCCCGCCGTTTCAGTGGTATAACTCGTCACTAGCCCGACGGTCCTAGGTAAACGGGCAAAGAGCGGTAAAACCGTTGTAATAACCAGCGTAGCTCGTTAAATACGCTTGTTCAAAATCTTGCAGCGAGGGGAGAGAGCGAGGTGGAGAGAGCGGCAAGAGCGGTGTAAAAGTTTCTTTGGCCGAGGTGGATTAGTGGGGGAAAAAAAAAACGGGACGAAACGCGGCGGTGGAAAGAAAGAGTTTCCGTGAGCAGAATGGCAAATAAGACGTGTAGGGCAATCGGAAGGATTGCGGAAAATAAATAAGCGGCGGGGGCAAGATGGTGGCAATCAAAACAGCCGAGGAATAAAATCAGCGTGGCGGTCGACGAACGCGAATTTCCATTCGGATACTCAAAGCGCAAAGTTGATTATCGAATTGTTTATCGAGCCACCTTTCTCTTTCTCCATCTTACAATCCCATCGTCCACGATGATCCGTTTCATGAACATCGAAACAAGAAACGATTTTTCTCGATCGAAATACGCGTGCGTTTTATGGAAATGTGGTTCTATCAGATTTCGACCTCGCCTACCTGCCTTTTATATCCGCGATCGCGACAGAAATACGAGATTCTTCGATGTAATCAAGGTTGTCGGTACTCGAGAGAGAGGAAGAGAGAAGACGTTGATCAGTTTCTCGATTCGCGTTCGATCGACCTCGCCTCGGCGAATGAGCGCCGAATTCAAACACCGGTGGAAACCTGGTATTCTTCGACACCATCGATACAATTTCCTTAACGATGCCATGGAATCAGATATTTGATTAACGCGAGCGAGTACGATACGCCTCGATAAATCGATGAAATGCTCGATAACGAATCCCCGCGTTCGATCACCACGATCGCGTTTAAAACATCATTGGAAACGCGGCATATTCGCGTTATTGCGAGTTATCGTGTATTACTTGCACATCCCGAATCAAATCACTTTGACTGACTTTCTTTTCATTCTTCGCTCCGCACAACAAAATTCACTCGTATAATATAATCATAAATCGCCCTTCCGCTTAATTTTCCAAACGATTATTTTCCTCGATTCAATCGTCAAGTTTTTTTGGTTGTCGCTTGCGAGATTATAAAGTTGCAAAAATCGTACGAGGACTCCAAGACGAATAAAAATGATTCCAAGAGGGGAGAGAAATCACGTCACGATTTTATTTAACCGGAATACCATTAATTTCAAACCGCTGAGCATTCGCTTGGGCGGCAATTATCCCCCCGTAGGAAAAACATGGGGAAAAACAGAACGGGATATATTCACCCTCGTTTAAAACTTCTCCCTTCCCCTCGGTGTATTATCCATCGGCGGTTTTTGTATTTCATTCGTCATCTCATATCCTTGCCTATTCCGTACTTGAATCTCGTTTATGCGCACATACACACACACATACACACACATGCGCGATTTAAACAGAATCACACGGAAATTCTTTTCACTTGAAATTCTACCGGTGTCCGATTCCGTAACGAGAATTAATTCTCTTGTTATTTAATTTATAATTCGATATTTAATAACACAATGTACAGAGAATCGTACTCATTTGTTTTCTCCCCCCCCTCTCGTTCAAAATTCTAATTTCGTTTACGGGGATCGTTACGAGAGTGTAAAATATTGAAATTTTAGCAAGCGTAATAAACCAAATATTAACATTTCACTTGTTTAATTGCGCGTGTTCGCGCAATTTCCTCCCTTCCAAACATGCCGGGAAAGCAGGCTGTCTGTCCCTTTCGTAAATAAATAGCGAGCGATACAAATATCGAATTTAAATTTCGACAACGATACGGGAATTCCTCGAGAAAGGAGGAATTCACCTTTTCGAAATTGAATCGGTAATCGATGGACGGACCGTGGTTTCATTCCTCTCGTCGAGGATATGTAACGAGCGCACGTAACAACTTGCTGTCTTCGAGGTAATAGGGGTGCGGAGAGTCGAGATTCTGCGGCTTTCCATAAGCGTATTGTCAGTCAGACGGGCTCGCATTACGCCAGTAATCCGTGGTACACTTGCGATTTTATAATCGTGCATAATCATCCATGTCGTATATATGTTTTTCAAAATTGAAGACTTTGTTACTTTTACTCAATTTGTTGTTTTTCACGTTCGCGTGTCGAGATAAGTTGGATCGATATTCTCATTCATCGATCGATTCGACGGTCGATAAAAATTCATTTTTATTCGTCTTATTCATCTTGGATTCGTCGATTTTATTGATGCTAAATTCAGAGAAGCTTGTTTGGCTTTATAAGAAAGATTTTTTTTTCTCTTGAAATCTAAAACGTACAAGCGGCAAAGGGGATATACGATTATTAACTTAATTTTAAATTGTCGAGTTTACGAAGAAAGTTAAAACAGAAATATTATCGATCATTAAAATATCGATAGATAAGATATGTATCCTTTCACATTTATAAAATATCCACTACTCTTGCACAAAAGCATTCTTTGTACGTTGAAACAATTGAACCGCTATCTGAACGAGATACAGTCCCGAACAAATATCCAGTTAGAAATTTTTCAAAATCGTTCAATTGGACAATTTATCATTCACAAAAGAGCGAAAGATAACCATGTTTCACGGAATAGTCAGGGAAGATTCGGATATAGCGAACAAACGTGGTTTTCCACAGAGATTACCGCTTCGACATCCTAATTGTTTCAGAGATTAAACGTTCAAAAAACGGAAAAATAAAAAAGGAAAAAAAAACCTTGGCCATCTTTCATATCGCGAGCGCGGAAAAACGTTCCAAACGTTTTCCCCCTCGTTTTCGTTTCGTTTTTAACATTTAAAGATATGCAAGGCGAACGAACGAGCCGTTTGATCGAGGTCTAACGTGCACCATCATTACGAATTAAGAGGCTATTCTTTATTGTACTGGGTCTGTAATAATTGTTTCAAGTTTTCGTATCGAGCGCCTGCACTATTTTTCTTTTTCTCCTATTTTTTTCCTCCACACCGAACTCGAAAACGCTTTTGAATTCCGCGCATGCATCGAACAGATTGCAAAATGCCGAGTCTCATTCAATGGTGATTGTTTCCAACCTCGTTTTGTTAAATTTCCATCGTGTACTTTTCAATATGTCACCATGAGATTGCCAATAATCGTTTCAACGTTTTCTCACCGCCATTATTTCACCAAACCTATATACACCTGTATATACACGTTGAAATAGACGCTGATTTTTGTACCTGTTCATCGTACATATATATATATATATATCATCGTTATCGACGGTCAATTTTCTCTCGACATATTTATGCATCGCCACGATAAATAACATAGAGACTAATGAAATCTTGTTAAATTTATTAACAGAATTAAATTTCAGGGAATAAATAATTGAAGGAAATAAATATCGATCGTTTCGTTCAATTGTAATTAATACAAATAGAATTAAATGTACGAAAAAAATTATGTTACATATATAATTCTACGATTAACGATACAAATAAAAGGAACATTTCATTCTCCAAATCATTCCTAACGGAAGAAAATAATTGTGGGCGAAATATCATCGACCCCTTTCCAACTACGCTACGTGAACACATTGTTCAACCCAATCCAAGATATTTCGACGTGTCGGGGAGCTGAAAATGATTTCGCCAAACGTTTCAAAAATAAGAGAAATAAATCGTGTCTCGAACGATTCGCGAAAGAAGCGAAAACGATGGTTCGCGATCCGTGGACACAATCGCCGCCACTCCAACCCCCGATCGCGCCACCTCTTTCCGTCTCTTTCCGTGAATCGTATCAAAAGGAGGGCCCCTCGCTCATTGTTGCCATTCTCGGGCAAGGAGCGTCGAGTCGGCGAAGCGTTCCGCTCGCGAGCTTTCGCATTCGCCCTCGGCTGGCGAACTGTCAAAAACAAAGATCCGTTTGTTCGTATCGAGAGAGAGAGAGAGAGGAGAACTGCGACTTGTTTCGAAAGAGGTGGGGTGATGGGCGAGGGGGAAAAGGTGTTTGGGAGAGAAGGAAAGGAGGCAGTGGTGCAACGGGCGTAAAAAGCCATGCGGGCGAAGAATGGGCTGAAAAGGATCGAGTTTCATGGAGGCGCGTCAGCGCGAATAATGATAAAGACGAGCGCGGCGCGACTTCCTCCCGTTTTGCGAAAATGAAAACTGAGACAGGGCTGAGTGAGAGTACAGGCTGAAAGTACGGAGAACGGCACTTTATCTCGAGATGAACGCAAACGGATGGCTCTCGAACGATTCGAGAATTTTCGAGATTCTTCCATTTTTTGAAAAGGATTCATCTTCGATTCATCAATGGAGAATCGAATGATTGAAGGAAATGTCGGGAGGGTGAAGTTTTCGTTAGAAAACTTGGAAATAAAGAAATAATAAAGAGAGGTAACGAGAGCGGTGTCTGGGCAGAGAAATGGAGGAAATGGAGAGGAAGCAGTAGAACGAGGGAAGAAACTTTGCTGACTTGAAAGCACTAAACAATGATTTCGACCTAACCCCGAGATGCAAGCGTCCACCTCGCGACTGGTTTGCGCTTCTCAACGTTCTTAGAGTATGTGCTATTAATGAAACTTCGCAATACATTTCTCTTTCCCCATTTCTATCACGGTGATGTTTCTTCGTTTAGGTTAATCCATTATCATTCTTCGTTTCTTGCTCTTTGCGAGTTTGAGATAAATGGAATGGATCCAATGGATAGATATAAATTTCTGGCGGACAGCATTGACGAAACTTTGGAATACGAATAAACAGTGAAATTATTTATATCATATTTATATCGTGGAAGAGAATATTGTTGATATTTGAGAAATATTTCCAAAGCGGAGAAGAAGCAAGAGAAGAATAAGAGAAGAAGAAGAAGAAGATTAGATAAATAAAATCGATTTTCGATTAATTTCTTAATCCAACGTTTAACCATAAAAAAAAAAAAGAATTACACTCCACGTTCTACTTTCATTCCCATTCCGTGATTTTTCGCAATCTTTCGATAGCGGAAAACGTACCAGTCGTGAAAAAAAGTTGGTGAACAGAGACAATGGAGAGAAAGGGAGAACAGTAGTGGCAAGTTCACAGCCCAGATGCAAAAAACATGGAATCGGAAGGCAACGAAGAAGAAGAAGAAGAAGAAGAAGAAGAAGAAGAAGCAACAGCAACGAAAAGTATAGAAAGACAATGAACATGGAGGAGTTGCGCTCGCGGGGATAAAGGGATCGAGAAGGAGAAAGCCGTGACAATGGTGTAAAAACGGGGAGAATCGTCTCGTTCGCTTTCCTTCGCGCGGTTTTACTTTTGTCCTCCGCCAGAAACCAACGTGCCACGAACTTATCAACCCAACAGTTGAAACTACAGGCCGCTAAACTTTGCGAAACCTTCCACTATGAACTTCCGTGTAATTGCCTGGACTGTTCTTAATTGTCCTCAAATTGTCCTCAGGACAAGATTTTCGCTATTGCGGGGAAAACAATTCGGAAAAATTCTTTCGAAAAAAAGCAAGAGGAAGGGGATTGAATTTTATACTTCAATACAACGAGGATTTCTTTTCATCGCTTTACTCTTTTTTCTATCTTTCTTCTCTTTCTTTTTTTTTCTTTTTTTTTTTTTTTTTGAAAAAGATTTAAGAAAAAGTTTAACGGTGAAAAGTTACGGTCTGCTGAGCCATGACAAAGGGGATGTTCGAAATCAAGATCACAGAGGGCCGAGTCGAATTAAACCTGTGCTTTACACTTCAATTCTTCGGCTCGTTTTCTTTCTTTACATCCGGGGAATTCTTTCTCTCTGCAGAGAGGCATTAAAATCACGATCCAACGAACTGTGTGCAGGAGAGGATACCTCAAGGAGGAATAAAAAAAAAAATGAAAGAAAGAAAAAGAAGAGGAATAAGGAAGAAGAAGCGAAACAAAATCAAATGGTAGGTCGAGTAGAAAATGTGTCTTGCCTTTCAATTTCTCCCAAGCAACCAACCCGCCCATTGCTTTAAGAACAGTGTTCGGGGAAAGAAAGCTCGGTCGAAAAATCCAAATTGGAGGTGGATATCGGGTTGAGCGGTAGCGCTTTCCTCCACGACCTCGATGAGACTTTAACGAAGGAACGAGATCTCGGAACCCCTAATTCGGGACAATACGAGAAAGAGCAAACCTCCGGTCAAAGGAAAGGTCTCGTAAAATCCTAATTAAAAGCATGCAACCTCAATTCCATCCCCGTTAAAAGGATCTTCTTCGTTATTCGGGCCACGATCGGAAACGTTCCAGTTTTTCTCCCAGTTAAGCTCGTACATCCGCCAACGAATCGACATTCCCAAAATCCTACCAATTCTCTCGATTCCTTCATTCTTTACCACTTCGGGATAAAATTCGATGAATTATCTTTGGACAAGTAATTTCCATCGCTAGAATATTTATAAATTTTCTTTCGCCCTCGGACAAAAATTCTTGGATCGAGGAGAACAAACGAGTTTAATTTTATCATTGATTTAAATACCAATTTACATAAATAACAATTTAACTTCTATCTAGACACTCTTACCCGATCTCTCGACTATCGATACAGATCTAAAATTAATCAATTTATCCGAATACACACGTACGTATTCGAACGGGTTCGACAAATTTGCACGGCGAATTAAAAAGAAAGAAAAAAGGAAAAAAAGGAGCATAATGTCGACAGTAATAAAAACAATGATCGATCCGAAGATAACTCTCCCTGTTCCAAACTCTCCGTTGAAATAACGAGCGCGACGAAGCTAATAACGGCGAAACGAGGAAAGTCTAATTTAGCGGAGGGAGGGGGTGCAGGGACGGCTGGATCGAAAAGGAGGATTAGAGGGGGCACGTGTTGGAAAGTAAAACGCGGCCGCGTCCACCCGGTTGACGTTTCCTCGTTAAAGGGCACAGACCGGCAATAACGTGGAACGAGCGCAGGGGCTAGATCAACGAGAATCAAGCCCGGGGAACGTCCGCGGCGGCTCCGAGATTTGTTGCTCGTCGTAAATCGGATCACGGCAGGACTAACGATTTTGTCGATACCCAAAGAGCGTTTCCGGATCCGCCGTTCGACCGTAACCGACTCCGTATCGGGATTTAGCTTTATATCGCCTGTATACCGCCCCTATCGATCCGTCGATCCTCCCCAACGCATCATTTTCCCGCGTGAAAACGCGCACCCGGCTTTCCTTCCTGCATCGAAACGGACTTCCCCGCTCTTCGCTTCTTTCCTTCTAGCCCGATATTGTAACGGCTCGCCGATATATCTGCGAGAGCGATTCGTCTATACGTGATCGTGAGATGAGAAGTGATCGACGAGGAGGAATTGACCAATGATCGCCGATTTTCTCGAGGGAGAAAATCGTTTTTTTTCTTTCGTATTCGTTGCGACTGTCAAATTTCGTTTCTACGAGGAGGTGATGTTGGAGGGAAGTGCGGTGATTAATCCTTCGCGCTCGATATTTCGTGCGGCAATTCGAGTTCGTTGTCTCCAATTAATAAAAGCGCGAATTGTGAATAATCCTGTTTATTTTTTTTTTTTATCAGGAAATGTTGTAAACTTATACTTTAAAATGGAGATATTCAATCTTAAATTCCTTTAAAACTATGGCTTTGACAACGTCTCTAACAATGTTAATTCAGATTCGACGATCGTGGTAAAAGTATTATTAGATTTCGTAAAGTCCAGAAGCCCTAAAAAAAGAAAAAAAGAAAAATGGATTGCGGAATAAAATTAGCTCAAGCGAAAATGAATTTGATTTCGAAACGAGATTGATTGTATTTATTAAGGAATTAATGATAGAGAAAATAAAAGCAGAGAAAATGGAAATCGAAAAATTAAAATAATAGATAGTGAATTCGAAAGTGATAGTAATGACACGAGATTTTAATAATTCAGTATGGATTTGTGAAGAGATCCAATGATTTTACGTTATCTGTGAGACACTCGTCACGTATGCGTAAAATCATCTCGAGTTTCTACTTCGCTCAACATCGTCGAGCGTTAATTAACGAGAAAAAAACGAGTTAAACACTATAAGAACGATATAAACTGCTTCTTATATTTTGTATATTTATATGTGAATTGTATAACATATGTGTATATTTATATGTCATTCGACGCGATCGCTGTTTCGATTCTGTTTCCTTTTGTTTGTTTTCCTTTCTAAAACCGCCGTGCGACGCGACGTAGCGAGCTCAGTAAGACAAAGGCATCGGCACGATTCACATCTATACGTAATTTATTCCTATTTCTCTTTATTAAATATATTCTTTCTTTCTGTTACTTTTGATCGAATCATTTCACAATCTATTCTTTAATACTCTTGCAAAATAAAAATCGATCGTTTACCCGCGAACAAATTCACCGTTTTCTGAAATTCTTTCGAAATTTCCCAATCTTCTACCCTCCTCGTCGAGTGTCGAATCCTTGCAATTCTTTCTGAAACGTTTCAATCGGAATTCGCGAAGTCGGTGCGATTATTTGATGGAATTTCGTTTCAATAAAAAAAAGAAGCTGGAAAAAACTTATGCAACGTTGATTAAAAACTGATACACTTCTCCCGTCCATCGTATGTTTTCCAAACGTAAAGGGACTACGTATCTAGAGAGAAAGATAGATAGAGAGAGAGAGAGAGAGAGAGAAAGAGAAAAGGAGAATTTTCGAGGCATGGTTTCACAATCGTTGTCCAAGAAAAGATTTCGCGAAAGGGAGGAGAAGAACGAGAGAGTTGAAGTTGGGAACAAAAAGTTCTCCAGGGCTACATTAAAAGATTACCTTCGTCCCCTAACGGATAAAAGGGTGATCGTGCGGGTCTTTTAAAGAGTCCACCTTAATCCCCTCCGACGGAGGAAATTTATCACTCCCTGTTCCTTTACAGAAATACTTCTATTTTTGCTATTGTATTATATCCACTGTATCTAAAATTATATAGTACAAATTACATTAATTAGAATTACAATCAAAGTAAGTTTTAAAAATAAAAATTCAAATTTTAAACAATGGTCAATTGGTTTACACGAGGTGTAAAGTTCTTTTTTGTATCAATTAGTTTTTCTATATATTGTGCATATATTTTTTATATATTTTTGTATTTTTTTTTTGTTTTTGTACTTTTTGACAGTACTTAAAGCGCTGATTTGATAAAAGGCAAGTATAAAACAGATAAATATGTCAAATTTCATAATTGGTATTAAAATAAAATGATGAAAAAAATGTTCTTTGAAAATATGACGTTTAAAAATAGATAGAAAAAAGAAAAGTATAAATATATTAAATCGGGGAAAAAATTTTTGCATATCACCTTTTATCGGATTATATTCTTCCAATACGAAAACTCTATTTCAATCCAAAGAATTTGAAGAATTTCGACAATTTTTGGAAATGACGTCAAATTCCTGGAATTTTTTAAATTCTTGGAAATGACGTCAAATTCTTAGAATTTTCCTTTGTTTATAAACAAAAAGTCTTGTTTATTTTCATTTTCAACGTTTATTTACAAAAATTTTCGAAAATTTTCACAAACTTTTGAGCCCGAAATTGAAATTTTCTTTTGTTTACAAACATTGGCCTGTTTATTTACACTTTTTATATTGTTTGTTTTGATTTTCGAGAAAATTCCTGGAATTTTCGAAATTCTTGGAAATAATTTACATTTTCGGGATATAGTTTCAAAGTTTGGCCTTAAAAAGAAGAATTTTTATGAAATTTTATACTTATCTATGAAATACTTATCTTTACCTTATATTTACCTTAATGCCGCTAATTTTCTAATTTCTTCTACAATTCTCTTCATTTTAGATATATTTATCTTTTTCATACTTATATCTTACAACAAATGATGGTATCCTTTCGCGATAACGAACGTTTCCATTTAAAAAAGATAATTCGATCTTCGCACGACTTCTATCCTGCCATCTACGAATAACTTAAAAACGTTCGACTCTTTTTATCTGAAATATTTTTCGCTATTCGAAAAAATAGTGATTTAAATCAAGATAGTAAGCACCAGCCGATATACCGTGTACAAAATACAACCATACAACCTATAACAAATCTTCGAAGAAAACATTTTATTTTTTTTTTTCGAAATCGATATTTCCAAACATAGGACACTCGACGCCGCTATTCTCTCGAGACCGAGTTACGTACAAATGTATTTTGCATCGAATCAAGATACTCGCGGTAAGACGAAACACACTAATAGCGTCATAATGGTGTCTAGATAATGGAAGAAATTTAAATTTTCATTCCCTTCCTTGCGATAGTCCTCGAGGTCGGTATGGAAGAAGCGGGTGGCGGTGGTGGGGGACGGTTTTATGGAAATTAAAAGTTGTCCTCGGAGTGAGTTATGCATGACGGCTGCTCGGCATAATCTAACGCCCCCAGGCTTGCTTGAACCAGGGAAACATGCCCAGTGTTCTCCCAGTCGGGGATGGTTGTTCTGAAATTCTCGGGAAAGAAGTTTCGCCTCCCTCGACAAATGGGACGGTATTAGGCCAATTTTATGAATTTAATTAGCCAAGATTTAATCAGTGCCTTGATTAAGATGTAGATCCTCCCCTTTTTGAGGTAGCTATAACTTTGCAAATATAAATATTCCCGATTATTAAAATACCCGCAGATATGGAAATAACAGATTAATAGGATAACGACGATGTAATAATTCGAATCGATAAGTTTGTCCCTCATTGTGTCGTCCTTCTAGATTTTAGATTTGATTTAATCGGATCCCATCGCGATTCATTGAACGATAAATAGAAATCGCGTAAACGCATGATTGTACCTGTTAATTAATTAAAGTCAAATATCTTCCTTTCGTTCGATTTAATTAAACGTCAAGATATTCAATTACCATTTGACCGTGTTATTCTAAACAGGAAGTAATGATGTATGTACGAGTCGATGCGATTCTCGTATTAAGTTGATCATTCGTAAAAAAAAATACAATATTTTTACATTCGAACGATTGAATTTTGAAAAATGAAAACGGAACGTCGAAACGCGAATGAAACCGCGAAAAATGAAATGAAAAATGAAAATTGAATCGAGTTACCAAAATTGACCGACCACCACATTTTTTTTTTTTTTTAATTTTAATATCAATTTCACGAAAAATTGCAAAGACAAAATGATTAATCGTATCGAAATTAATCGTTAATTCGTTTTTCTGGGGGAGGAAAAAGTTAAATTCCAATTAATTATAAAATAAAAAGTCGAATAAAAAGATTCGAACGAACTACGCTAAGAAACTGCCTGAGATCGACGATTGGATCATTATTTCGTGGAATTATCATTCCAATTATCGTTCGTAATATAGCGTTCCGCGCAGTTTCATCTCATCCCTTCCCAGGAAGGAAATAAAAATCGGACCGGACGTTGACACCCTCCCGGAACCTGATATAGGGCTTCCTTCCTTCCTACATCGGAACGGAGAAAAATTGACGTCGATTGTTCGCGCGTAACGATACAATAAACATCCCCTTTGTCATTGTTCTATCCTTCGTGGAAGATCGATATAGAGAATATTTATCGATAAAAGTTCGTTAAAAGCTCTGTTCGAGAATTGGAGTGTATTCCTACGTGGCCGTATACGAGAATAAAGAAGAGAGAGAGAGAGAGAGAGAGAGAGAGAGAGAGAGAGAGAGAGAGAGAGAGAAGGAGAGAGAGGTAAATTCTTGGGATACTGTCGGGGCTCTGGTTGACGGAGGATGTGTGTGAAAGATGCAGAGTTAGGTGCGACAAAAGAGAACAAGCGGAGGAACATCCGAGGAAGTGTGGAAAATTGAAGTTGCAGCGGCCCGAGTTGAAGAGGGTTTTCGGAGTTTAAAGTACGCTCTGTTTAGAGTTTATGGTGTATATCCCAGTTTATAAGACTTTATAAGACTTGTCAACGACGAGGGTGAAGGATATCTCCGAGTTTATTAATTATCCTCGTTATATTTTCCAACGGGACGAAATAATTGTACAGAAATATTAGATACTCGTTTGAACGCTCGAGTGTCGCTCTTTGATAATTACGCTCCATTTCCATTCGTTCTAGCTCTGATTCATGCCAAATAACGCATCAGTTAACGCAGCGTACACACTTGGGACCTCGTTGACCCTTGCCTCGTGACAGCCATCCCACTTTACCTCGAGAGATGGGGATGATCCATCCCCGATGACGATTGTCGAAAAGGGTTCTCGTTGATTTTCTCCGTTCTCTGACGAATGTATTTTCTTTCGAAAAAAGAAACGCGTTGCCTGGATAAATATTAAGGAGTTTAAGTTATCCGTGTACAAAAAATATTAAATTCGTGTTTTAGATCGATCTATTACACGGAACGGAACATTCCACAATTAATTTCTCGTCCTTATCTCGTGAATTTTTGAAACGTTTCGAAGAAAAAGTGTGGAGAAACAATAGGAAGACGATACGAAAGAGGTACGGAAAACTCGAGTGATAAGAGGGGAAAAAAGAATTTCAACAAATGAATTTTAATTTCGCAACGGTAAAAATTTCTTGCTAAAAAACGACTTAATTACGTTCGTTCCATTAGAATTTAAACAGTAGAGGAGGAAATCAAGTTTAAAAAGTAAAAAGTGACGCGAACGTCAAAACTCCCATTTCCGTGAAATTCTTCGTTCTCGCGATTTTTATAATATGCTGGAAATGATGATTTACACGTTGAACATGTCCCTTCGCCCGCGAGTTTGCAGCTTGAAGCTTATCAATAAAATTAAAATAAACGAAATACCCTTTTAAACGCACGGGGGGGGGGGGGAACTGGGAAAATGAAAACAATGATTCAACGTGGGGAACCGTATACGCATGAATGAACGTTAAGTGTAAAATAAAAGAAAGAAGAGGTTTTCAACCGTGAAAGCTGAAAACTTTTATGAAAGCTTCAACGGTAGAAATGCGGTCACAAATCTCTCTGCTTTGCTAAATTCTACTTTATCGTCTCGCTTATGTTCGCGAAACATAAATTATTATGTATGCATACTTGTATACGGTATATACCCTTTAGAATTAAACGTACAGAAATAGTTAACATCCGCCTGTTTTTCCTCCCCCCGTTAACCGGAGAAAAAACTAAATATTTTTTAGCAATGTCGCTTTAATTCCACGGGAATAACTGTACTCATTAACCATCAGTGGCGGCAAATAAAATATATAAACCTCGTCACAAAATTCCTGTAACACCACGATGCTTATTTTTTTATTATGGAAAAATTTATCGAAGAGGATTTGCGCGATTGCGACGTGTCCACGTGGTATTCGAGCCGAAATGATCTGTCCCTCGACCACGATCCAGAGAATTAACCGACAATCGCGTTGTCCTTCATCGAAAAATATTCATCGAAGAGGAAGAGAAGTGGCCTTGTGCACTGTCTGCAAGTTATTAACACCCTTTTAACACCCTTCATAATAGGGGGTTGTCCTTTCTCGAGACGAGTTCGTTCTATTCGAAATTATTTCTTCGTGAAAGCTCGCATATTTATGGATCGAAATCGATATCGAAACGAAACTTTTCAAATTTCGGAGGCAGAGAGGATTTACGCGAGAAATTGGAGCGCGTCTGTAATTGTAGGCGCGGGTCCGGTCAATGGTCGTAAATCATTTTATCGGCGATCAGGCTAAACGAGGGACCAAGAGCCCATAATCGAAACACGATCGGCCCTTTTACCGATTCACCGTCGATGCGTGATCGAATTGAATTTGCCCCGGCACGCCCAGAGAACCTTTTCAAAGTGGCTCGCTCATGGGAAATTTAGCCGTGATACGCGTGCAATTAACGCGTAGAAACTAGGGTCACGATTCATCGCGAAAGATAATTACACGGATAGACCGATCTTTCGCGGAGAACGTTGTTTTTCTCGTGTTTCAGACGACCTGGATTCCTATGCGCTCGTTAACTTTCTGGAATTTCCACGATTTCGGTACAGATTCGGTTTATAGATTTTACGAATCTTTCGAATTCCTCCAGTACGTTCAATTTCGCAGAAACTAAATATTTCGAAATTCCGAACGATCTCTAGATTTTCTTCTACCTCTTTCTCTCTCTCCCTTTCTCTTTCTGTTTTTTAAAGAAGAAATTTTTTTCCCTCGAGAATGACGATAGCAATCTTTTCTCAATATCCGATATAAAATTAATATTTAAAAATTGAGCGTGAAAGGAGAGAAAGATTTATTTTCTTCCCTAAGGGAAAATATCACTGGATTGTTTTTCCAGCCGCATATTTTTCCCCGTGTCCGTTTACACCGATTCTCCAAACTATCGGAGCAAGGATTCGCGAAGGAGGGAGGGTATAAAAGGATCGTGGAGGATCGTTATGTATGCCGTGACTCGAATGACGATCGAATTCCGCTCGATCTTTCGTGGCGCAATCCCGGTGCCGGCCGATTGTTAGAAGCTGAATGGAGAAAAATTGGACGGAATTCTGCTGTCTGCCTGCCCAGGAGCGCAGGAAGTTAACGAAAAAAAGGGATCCATTGTCGCGTGGCACGTGTAATTCATAGTGTGGCTTCCCGGCCCTCGTAAATAGCGTTTTTATTCCCGCGTTATTTCCAACGGATTCGACTTGGCCCACCCCATTCAACCACCGTTGCGTCGCGTGAAACGCGCGTGTGCGCCTGATTTACTCGCCTGTGCATCGAATGAAGCACGAATCGATGAATGGAGGATCGTTCCGTTTTTGTTACGATGTTACGATTTCGTCGAAGTCTTTGTGTTTCCTCTTCTACATATTTTGTTATTCGAATGAAGTGGCCCCATAAATTTTTCACGAGAGAAAGAAAGGGAAAAAAAGATGAAAAGAATGATAATTTTTTTCGGATTTTTCTGAAAAATTTTTCGTCTATCAAACTTGCACAAAATTTTTTTCAATCGTTATTGTTCTATATTTGTGTCACTTGAAAATTATCGCAAGAATTCTCCGAAGCCAAATAATTATAGAAATCCTCGGAATCCTTCTGACGATAAGGAAAAAGATGTATTATATGACCAATTATAGTCAGAGTCAAAGAATAGAAACAAAGGAGTAGAAACAGAAAACATTCTTCCGGAACGATTCGACCATATCAAGTTTTTTCCTATAACCATAATTCTTTACAACCCCTACGATCCACTCTCAGATCAAAATTATCGCGATTTACAAATATTTCCGTTTGCAGAAAGCACATCGAGTCGCTTATCTCTCAAATTTAAATATCCCTTTCAACGAGCACTTTCTAAAGAAACCTTGAACCCTGCATAATTCTTCAAAGTGATCACGAGATTGTCGATCTTCCGACCGCGCTAATTGCTTGCACGCGAGCCCTGATTATCCACGCGATTTCGACGAGGGGAAATTATGAAGACGTGCGCCTTCCTCTTTCCGTTTCTGCCCATTAATTAAGACGCGCAATTACTCCGGATGTGGATAGGTGCGGAGGGGTGAAAGGCGACGTGGCCCGCCGCATCTGTACGAATTTCTCGCCCTCCGTTCTTCCCGCTATTTCCCTTCGAGGGGAGTAAGGAAAGTCTCGTAAAGCAGAACGTATACACGCGTTTCGGAGTTTGGAATAACTTCGACAAAGCTCGTCTTGTTTAGATCCGCGTGATCAAGATTACTAGGGATTTAGTTGGTGTTAACCTTCAATTGACGTCGAAATTACGCGTCGAAGGTGATTGTTCGCTCTTCGTTACATTGGGTGTTGGTTAATATATATTTGGTTAGTGTTGATTTCGATGTTTTAACGTGTAAGAGAGATTTCGTTGAAAGTAATACCAATGGAAGTTCGACTCGAGGAATTTAATTTATCGAAAAGGAAGTTATCATCGATTTGATCGATTCGATTTAATTCAATCGTTGTTATATATTAATTTGTTATTAATAATTTCTTTGGTTACGATTACATTTGTCAGTCGTATTTTTAATCTTTTACAAATACAAATGGAAGATCGTTTGTTTCTTTGATGCTCGCTAATTGCTTCTTTTGCTCTTCAATAATTTAAATTTAATCTCGTCAACTCTGTTACCTGTAATTTTAAAATACTCGAATTTGAATATCGAAGTATATTGTAACAATTGTTAAATATCATCCAGCTTGAAATTGATGTGTAACAAATATTATTCCACGATACATTCAGTATTTAATTTATTTTTGAATGGCATTTAGAGATTAACGAAATTGGTTATTTCATGTGCAACAACCTAATACAATCCGATTTCTACTATATGTATACAACGAAAGAACAAATCTGTTGTTTCCCCATGACTATCCTATTATTCGACAATCATTTACCAATTATAACAACGATTGAATTAAATCAAATCGATCAAATCGATGATAACTCCCTTTTTGATAAGTTCCTTGAGTCGAACTTCGATCGGTATTACTTTCAACGAAATCTTTCTTACGTTAAAACATCAAATAACAAGTTCAGTCGCTTAAAATCTAAACCTTTAATTGACATTTCCCCTGTGATTTCTAACGTATCCACGTTACACGTAAGAGTAGTAAATCGGTTCTACGTTGACCTGATTCTATATATTAAATTGCGCGTCCGCCATCCTTCGCATACTTTAATACGACCCGAACCACGGTCAGGAGATAAGTTATGGAATTATCGAACATCGTCCGTTTCTGGCTAAGTGTCCGTGAAGTGTTTGGATTTCCATTCCATAATGGAGATTAGGCAGCCGTTTGGTATTGTTCCAAACAATCCCGATGACGCCGGTGGTGCTCCTCTCTAACCGTCATTGTAGTTTCGTTTCTAGTTCCGCTTTCGTTATGATTGTCCGCACTGCGACACAATTTGTATTTCGAACATAATTTCTATGTTCTTGGAACGTGTACTTCCTTTTCTTTTCCTGTCCTAAAGATGTCACCAATATTCTACGAGACCAATCATTTTTTTCCTGACACAGAACTCCACATGGAATATTTATATGATATATATATATAATGATAATTATAATTATAATTAATTATAATTAAGTATTCGTCAGTAAGATAAGTAATTGAAATATGATATGTTGAAAGTCGTATATATAGAAATTGAAATAGAGAGCACTTGCGAGAAAATGCAAAGTAGAAATTGATGAAAGACATCTGGTGGCAATCGCTGGAACCAGTTAGGAATTAGATAGAATATTAGAAATTTGAGAAAAAGAGCAACACCATCTTTTCACATTTTTACTCTTCAATTAAACGTTACATTTCCATTTCGTTATAAATTCTATAAATTTCCATCGCGTATTATTCAAGAAGACAGGGAAAAAGCCGAAGAAATATGAAATTCCATCAGCTGGAGTGCCGACAGTAATACGAAAGAAATAACAGACGATGATAAGATTCTTTGGAGGCAAGAATCCACTAAATTCTCTTGGGTGCACTGACGGGTTAAATTCATGTTATCCGCGTCCATTTTAGCTTCCATTTCTTACCATCATAACCCAAGTTTACAATTTATCGCGGATAGAGGATATAGATTACAATTTCGAGCGTTCTCTTCGTGATTTCTATGAACCTGTTGCAAGAATTCTCGAAGCATCGATAAGCCGATAAAAGAGCGGCAATCATAAAAGGATTTGCGATTTCTTTTCTTTCCTTTTTCTTTTTCTTTTTTTTTGAAAAAAGTTTGAAACTACACAGAGTAATCTTGGCAAATGGGGCACACGTAAAGCGGAAGTCTGCGTAACCATCACAAGGCAGTAATTAAACATTCCCGCTTAATACTCTCTGGCTTAATGTTAAGCCGCCTCGTTACTAATTGGAATTTTCGAATTACGGAGCCAAAGAATCGTCCAGTCAACGTTTCGTATTAACCATTTCCATGAAACGTGTAATTTTGTTCCCTGCAAATTTTTTTCTCTTTACGATTTAACGTTCAATTTCTTCAGGATCGAATAATAATCGGTCTAAAACTGCATGTGAACGAATTATATTCATTGGTTGCGAGTTTCGAAAGTAAAAGTTGAAAAACAAACGATAAATTTATTGGATAGAGCAATTATTTTAATTAAGAAGAGTAAGTGTAAAAATTTAGAGAAATGATCACAGAGATGGAGACGAAAGCGATATAACTGATCATGTTCATTAGATTCATCGATGTTCATGGATTTATGGACGCGCGTATCGACACGTGACGCCTCCATCTATTGTTCTCCTTTGATGGATGATGTAACCAGAGGGTGGATACTAATTGTTTGCATAGTCTTCGTATTGACATCTTCCACGATGACTGACGCTTAATTGCGATGTAATTATGGTAATTATCGGCATCATTGATCTCTCTCTCTCTCTCTCTCTCTCATTCGTCAGAGATCAAACATTCGAAAATTCCTTCAATTTCTCCACCAAATGATAAACGTATTTAAAAATCGATTTAAAACGACGAGATAAAAAAAAAAAGAAAGAAAGAAAAATGAGAAAAAGAAAAGAGCAGAAGAGAAACTTTTTACATCTCAGTTTCCCGACATTTGGCCGAGAGTTGGAATTTTTTTCAAGCTCTCTCTCTCTATCTCTCTCTCTCTTCCGTTCACGATTTCTCATTCGAAATTCGTTTGAATGCCTGGACAATAACGACCATGGCATCGCCTCTAATTAGCGAACTTTTTGTTGCGTGTGCGGCGAGTACGAGTACGGGCACGAAGGCGGCAAAGACACAATTAAACTCGTCATATCTGGGAATTAACAAACGTTTCATTTCATGGAAAATGGAAGAAATTCGTTCGATACGTTTGACACGGGTCGAGTTGAGAGGGATGGAGCGAAGAAATTGCGAGAAAACGTCAAAACGTGACGGGATCACGCCTCGGGGTGTGCGCCTTCGGAGGAGCCCGTTGATCCTTTCCCATCTGTGAAAGACACTTTTGCGATTTGCACGTCTCGCGGTGGAAAGTAATCGCAATTTCGTCCTCGCAATAGCCTCGTGCCTTTATTTCTCGAGATTTCGTTATTGTAACCTCTTTCTTAACTCGAATACGATCCGATTACTTTATCGAGAGAAAAATAATAATAGTATTTCAAGTATTACAATAGTAATTCAAGCTATTTTTCTTCATTTGAATTTATCGCGTATTATTCGAACGAAGAATGCTTTCGTGCAACGTTTCTCGAAACGCAGAGACGACATAGAATAAACATATTCAAAAAATGAAGATAGAACTGATACTCTATCCAGGGAACATCTCTTTTTATCGATATATATATAGCATATATATGTATATAGGAAGTGTTTACAGAATATTCGGAAGGAAACGGGAAAGCTTCATGTAAATTCAAATATCCATGCCTCTGAACTGCTATTTTCACGAAACGACAGAGTAAACAAACCGAGCGAATAAAACTGCTCCTCATCTTCGATTTCCCATAGAGGAAATAGCGACCGTAGTTGACGATTCGCGACGATACGGGTTCCTTGTAAAAATTCAAAACCACACAGTTTCTTGTGCGGCACCACGCAATACTCGAGAGAGAATCCAGTGAAAAATTTTTATGGCTTATCGAAACGCTCGTGTGCATCGATCACGCTCGACCAATTTCCATTGCATTAATTAGAAAAATCGAAGAAGAAGAAGAAGAAGAAGAAAAAAAGAAAGAAAGAATTGTTTCCAATTGAAATCCACGTGAGAAATAAAATAACGAAAATCTTGATACAGACGAGGGAACCGATTCTGTATCGTTAACTGACTCGCCAGAGACCCCAAGTTTGTTCCTTTCACATTCAGCTATTATTTGACGGAAGCCGGGGGTGGAAGAAGGGTGGAAAAGGAACCGTTGGAATTTCCGAGCGAGTCGCCACAACGCAAGAAGGATCTCATTAACCCGATTGGGAAAGCAAGAGAAGAACGCTTTGATTTCTTCCCCCTCCCCCCTCTCCCTTTCCTTTGTACCGGGTCAATACGAAAGATGTGCTGGAAAACGTATTTCATCTCGCTTCCCTATCTTTCCCATCCTTTCTTTTCTTCCCTTTTCTTACCTTTCTCTAACCCTTCAGCTTTTGCTCTCGTTCCAATTTCCATCGAACTTTCTTACGGCAAACAATTTCTCCTTACGATTTTCTATTCTATACTTCTTTACACTTTGCGTATTTTTTTCCCCCCTTTTTCTTTTCGATAATTAGATAGGGTTGGAAACTCCATTTTCTTCGTTATCACTAGTATTCTCGTATTAGAGGTCATCTTCTTCAAAAGATCGATTCATTCGATCTTTCCTCGAAACCTACTACTTTTCAAAAAAAAATTTTTGAATTTTCAAAAAAAAAAGAGAAATATCTCGATACTATTGAAATTTGTATCGATAAAATTACTATTTCTAACGATCTCACCACCTTTCAGTTGGAACATGTTTCATTTTCCAATTTCATTAGACAGTCGTCAAAAATGGAATGGTCGACACTCGAATGGACGGACACTCGGAGGTTACGCGATCGAGGCCTTCGAGTCGTATTCGAGTCGCATTGCCGTCGAACCGGTGACGTGACGAAGATTAAATGGCACGTATTGAGCGGCGAATCTTTTTACTTCGGATCTCCTCCGGCTACAATGGACCCGGCTACGGGTTTACATCGATCTGCTTCTTGTCGCGCGCGCCCTCGCCGGGCGGCTTTCGTCGCGAAAACTCGACCCGAAAGTTATTCAACTGGAAACCGATTCCTTGTCCCCGATCGAACTTGTTCCACGTTCCTCGGCCGAATTAAATCCCCGATAACGGGCCATTCACCAACCAGATGATAAACAGGCCGGATACAAAACTTAGTTCCCGTGTACACGTGATATACGATATTGTACACGAGCTGTTAAAATATTCCGACAAAAAGAGATTAATCAATCGTTCTTACACAATACGGTGTAAATTCGGTAATTTATCAATATCGAGTATCGAGTAGGTGGTCGAAATTCAACGATCGAAGTTAAGAATAAAGTTAGTTCGATAATTTATTGTTTCAAAAATATCATAAGAATAACTCGCCAAACGATTATATTAAGAGCGGATATCAACGATAATAAGCAACGAAGAAATTTTTATTCGTGCATTTTAATCGATGGATATTATTCCAAGTGACTCGACATACTCGAAATTTTTTAAGTTTTTCAACGAGTTAATCGCTCAACGATTACTTAATTGATACAATAATTTAATCGTTTGCAAAATAAATAAAGATGACGACAGGATATAATTATGGGAAGACATCAAGTGGAAAAGATTACACGAGTAGAATAGAGCGGTCAATGATGAAACGAGAGTAGAACAGTTGTGAATCGGGCAAGTAGTATTGGTCGGCCACTTGTCAATAAGTGGAATACGGCAACCATGGTCGGACAAGCGGAATAAAATACTTACGTCCAGACGAGTAGAATAAGCCAATAACGTCCAGAATGAGACAGTCATGCGCAATCAAATAGAATAGGACGGTAAATTTATTTAAATTATTATCAAAATGTTACGAATATAAACTAAAATACTAAAATCTATCAACTATTCAGAATTCATTGTCTAATCGGTAAAAATTCAAGATAAACCTCTCGAAAAGTGTACTTCGTCAATGTCGACAAGTGCGCCGTAAAGTTTGAACGATCTCGTTCTCGAGCTCGTTAAAAGGATGAACTTTCCATGGATCGTGAAATATCGTGCGCCAACTGGATTAGTCATAAAGTTCTGGTAAACGAAACGATCATCTACAGGTTAATCATTTAATTAATACCAGACGTTCTTGACTGGAGCGGGTAGATAGGTTTGCTAGTTTCTCCAGCTTCGCCGTTTCAGGCGAAACCTGCTTGCTTGAGAATCCTCAAACATCACGAATAGGTTGAGAGTTGGCGGAAACGGGAGTGTGGGGAGGGGGGAGAGGGGAGGGAAACGGTCATGCGAATTGTTGCGGTTCGGAATTCGGTATTTACCGAGAACTTCTCGCGTTTCCAGCTTATTTAACGATGCATCATGGAGCAGTAACACAGTGATCGTCAATAATTTTGCAAAACTGTGCGTTCCTCTGTGCCTCGATTTTTACATCGATTATTTTTCATCGATAAATTTTTCATTTTTCGTATTTCCAGATCCCGATAAATAAGCCTCGTCTCGATCATTCGAATATCCTCCCAATATGATTAGAGGATCACACATCTGCTATATTTTCGATTCTACATATTTGACACGTATCTCGTCATATAGAGAACTTCCAACTAAAATTGCTTCAGCGATCAACGCTTTTAAATAAACCCAACATTCGATACAACGAATGAAAAAAAAAAAAAAAAAAAAAAAAAAATACGAGGATGAAGCTTTATGAATAACGAAGCTTTATGAATTATCACGGTGAATTGTTTTCGATCGTTCACGTGATATCAAACGATTTTTGAATTATTGTTCCAAGAATTTTTTTTATACAGTTTCGTGTATCAAATTCGACAATTGATGGTATTAAAAAAAAAAAAAAAAAAAAAAAAGAAAAAAGAGTAAATAAATAATGCATTCGAATAGACGTGGAAACCATTTCTCCCCCCTCCTTCCCCTGGTTTTTCATATCAAAAAATTAACGTAGCTTGTCGTATAGTTTCGTTATATAATGGTTCCATTTCGAAATTGATATTCGAGTAAATTCCATAATGCAAAATGTTCTCTTTAACGAGAATGCATTATTAGAATGTAGGTATTATCAAATGTTCATAGCCCGTATAATGTTTCCTTTCATTTCGTTCACCGTTCCAAGTGGCCAATGTATAAAATACGAATTAATAGAATTTCATTAAGAGTCCGGTTACGCAAATCATTTTAATTAAACAAAATACAATTTACAAATATATCGCATAGAGCCGCGTAAATGAATAAACCGTTCGTGACACCATAAAAATCGATATTGTTTTTCACGCTCCTCGTAATACTACAATTCGCGACGAGGGAGGTGGACGCAACCTAAAATGGAGTATTATTAAAAGCAAACGGGACTCGGTAATTCAGTGACAAGCCCATCGTAAAATGGCGACGCGACGAGCGCGAAGATTTTAAATTTTTTATCTCGTATCCCAGTTGCTGTTCGATAAAAAAAATTTCACGCCGTAGATTTTCTTCCGTGAGAAAGAAATATTCCATGTCCCAACGAAAAATAGACGAAATTTTGTATTTTTCCGCCTCGTTCCCCCGTACTATTCACCGACTGTCCGCCAAGGTAAAAAAAAAAAAAGAAAAAAAAAAAAAAAAAAGAAATTCACCCGGTTTACGAAGAAAAATAATTTTGAACAATTGAAAAGTATATTTCATCTCCCGATTTCAAAAAGTAGACAATTTGTACGCTGTAATTAGTCGCGTTGAAAAAAACAGAAGGATAAAATGGTGTACAATTATAGGAGTAAAAAGACAAAACAAGCTGGTTTGCGGTCTCAGCGTTTATCCAATTCGGTGCTTCAACTTAACGCACACGTTGCGTCCATTTATTTATTTAAAATTCAAAATGCATACGTTATTCGAAAAAAAAAAAAAAAAAAGAAAGAACGAAAAGAATCTATGCTCGTTTTTCCTTATCTCAATGGCCCGTTCTAACCCGGCTTCTTGTCCCCCTCCCCTCTACCGCGCGTTTTTGTTTCGATGGTGCTCCAAGTTCAGACTGTTTTTAACCCATTAGCCGGCAAGTTTGAGAAAAGACGAACGGTTGTTTCACCGAAGAACCAAAGGTATTTTATGGTTTGCTTTTGCCTCCGACCAACTTTTCCCCCCCGCACTTATTTCAATTATCTCCTTAGAAATTATTCGTCTGGAAGGAAATCTCGGATATTTCGTATGAAAATCAGACCTCACTTTTCGCGACGTAATAACGAAATAAGATAATCTAATTTCGAAAAATTAACTTCGTTAACGAGACTTCTTTTGGAAAACGGAAAGGAATATGGCGAAGGAAGTTTTGATTTCCTTGTTAACAGGGGAGTAACAACTGTGGGCGCAACAATGCATCGACATCGCTGCAGTGCGATATTAATGAAAGCTGAACAAAAATAAACGAGACCGGTGGAATATTGTATAAAAGAGGGACGAATTGGAAAAAAAAAAAAAAGAAGAAGAAGAAAAATAGAGGAAAAAATTGTTGCACAGGCGTGATTTTTTTTTTTTTTTTCTTTTTTTTTCATTCCGTTCGAACGTCTACGGCGTCGAACGACGAGTCGACGTGGCGTTTAATAAAAGTGATGTGACGCGGGGGTGGAAATGAAAGCGCGCGAAACACGACGGGACGCGTTGCTTTCATTTAACGAGGCCCGAACATCGTCACCGAGGGGAAAGGAGAGAGAATCTGTGGCAGTTTGAAAGCTATGTTATTGGTTGGATTTTGTTTTTTTTTTTTTTTTTCCCTTTTTTTCCCCCCTACATACGTCAATTTGATCGAAGGATTCTTTTTTTTTTTTTTTTTTTACGACGATTGAGACAATTTTTCGATCTTCGAAAAATGGCAAATAATCTCGTTTTCTTTATCCTTTCTCATTGTCGCGTACAATATTCATTTGAATGTGTTCGAGATATAACTCTCCAAAAATAAAAATATAGCGGCTTGAAAAATCATGATATCATGTGATAAGATCTTTTAGTCCCTGACTCGAAAATCAAGATATTTAAAAATATAACATTTAAAATGTTCGAATGATATTCGTTACATATTTCAATCTTATAATCATTTTGTATTATATTAACATGAATTAAACGTCAAAAGCATCGAACGTTTCGAAGCATCGAAATAGAAGGAAATGTCGAATTATTATTAACAATAGGTAATCGTTTCACCGAGATATTTCTCGATAAATAACAAGCAGAGAGGCGTCGAGTAAATTTTCCAACGATTAATGACTCCAGACGGTGATATTGATTAATTTACCGCTTTTGAGCCTCGCGAAATCGTGGATGTGGATCGGCAGCTGCTTTTAGAACGATCCTGCACGATGATTAATATCGTGTCGCGGCGAATAGAAGGGTACGATCTTTTCTTCTCGATCTCTACCTACCGACGAGATATATTTTTACAGGTAAAACGAGCACGAAAGATAAAGTGGAAAGTGGATGGTTGATACGTTGGTGGATTACCTAATGATTTACTTGTACGTTTTTATGAAAAATTTTCAAACAAATCGGATTTTCCAACGCGCTAATGGTTCCTCTCCAATACCGTATATACCGGTAGAATATTTTGCGACGAACAAATTTCAAATTCTCCTCGCTATGAATAACATATGCAACCGTTTCATTATTGAAAACGATATGGTATAGCTTTAATAATCTAGCTACTTTTCCTATGAAAATTTAAAGAGAATTATTTTTCCAAATAAAAATTTTATTAACGTATTAAGGCTGCTGTAAGCGATATTTTTCCAGAAATAAATATATTTATCTTTTAATTCGATTGAACTCGATTAGGAAAACTTTCGAATCGCTACAATTCGAAAGATAGCGATTTCCAATCAATGGATGAAAGATCATTGGAAGCGCGGAATCTTTAAAACGCTCTTTTTCATTTATTTTGATACCACTTCCGAGATATAATCGCGTTAAGAAAAGGCAATTTTCAATCACTTTAAACCCATATTAAAATTAGGGAAACTTTGAACCGCTATAACTGCGAAGATACTGACTTCCGGAGAACGAACGAACGATCGTCAGAAGCGCAGAATTCTCCCATTTGAAACGCAATTTCGTTTATCTCGCTACGACTACCGGTTCCCGAGATATCATCGTGCGAAGAAAAGGTTAATTTTTGATCGTTTACTATCTTCATCCTTATCGCTTATTCCCATCTCGTCTCACCCACCTATCTCAAACTTTAGACAAGTGGCAGATGTAATTCCTAGAAGAACACAAGTACGCATTTCCAAGAAAGAAATGCAGGTAATTGGGTCGCGAGGCCATTCACAAATCTTTGTACCGTGTTTAACGAACACTTTGAACCCTCACATCTTGGCAACCGGTCGAGATATCGGGATAAAAAGGGACTTCGATTGCGTGGTTTCCTCTATTCCTCGATTCTAGATTTTGATAAAGATATTTATAATTTCTTTTCACGTTTTTTTTTTTACACAAAGAGTGCAAGTTTCGTTTCTTGTGATCATCTATATTCGAATATCAGATTGAAATAGCATACGAAACAATTTTCTGTTAATAATTTTACTTATCTCAATCCCTCGATTCTTCAACTCGTTTCCGCAATCGATCATCATCGATTTATTCCTAACTTCCATCCGAGCATTTATCGCCATTGCTTTATCTATGGATTTTAACGATTAAAGACGAGCATTCATCGAAGCGAGATAGACGCGAGGGGGGGGGAAGGGGAGGAAGGGTAATCGCGCGATCCTTCAGTCAGAGAATTCACTCGCAGAGACGTATCGGGGGTAGGGAAAAAAATATAGGAGGATAAAGGCGGGAAAAGATCAATCACAGGGAGAGGATAAGAGCGTCGTGGCTTACAACTTAATTCCGCGCGAATGTGACGGCCCCTACGCCATTCAACTCCTTCCATTCCAATTCTATCTATTCCCGGATTAGTCGAATGTCACGTCAAGCTCGTTCGTCCGCTTCGATTCACGGCTTATCCTTTTAACGCGCACCATCTTTGGTGGATCTCTGATATTCCCGATTCTTGAACTCTCTTGCTCGTGCTTAGAAATGCTTGATTCGTTTAGTTTAAAAATGATTACACGCGAAAAATTGAAATTTGAACGAGCCTTTGTTCTTAATTTCTAAAATTAGATAAAACAATTCTTAAAAATTTAAACGTCAAACGCAATGATTGGCGGTACTTTGATTTCTTTAAAAACGTTTCGTGTTGACGGAATTGATCGATCTGAAGGTTGCCAATATTCGAATTTCTCGTTCCTTTTAAATTTCACTTTTAAATACAAAGGAGAAAGTACTCTTGCTTGTTGCGGCAAGCGTTAGATATCGATTTTTCAACGCCTGGAAAATCGAGAGAGAGAGAGAGAGGAAACACACAGCTTCGCGCATATTCATGAACGTACAGGCGAGTACAGGCGAGGACATCGATAAAAATTCAATGACACTTACCAAAGAGATCACAGCGCGAGGGGAAAAAAAAACAAAAGAAGAAATAAATTTGAAGTAGGTTGCGATGAAACACATTCGATTTAAACGAGCAAACTCCGGAATGTTACGATTAATCGGCTCAGAAAGCTGATGTTGATCGCGATTGCATGCATGCCTCGTGTTATGTGTGATTAGCATATACGTATTTACTCGCAAACTGGTTATTTTTTTTTCCCAGAGATATCCGTTTTAATCGCGTTTTCATCGTCACGATGAAAATTTGTCGAATGTTTGAAACTGCTGTGCGTTTTCGAACATATTTACAATGAGCTTTTAAAGTTATAGTTATACCAATCAATAAACAATAACAAAGAAGAAAGATCCGAAATTGCAATCTATATTGCTGTTGAATAAACTGATTATCATCAGAGGGAAGAAACGTTAATTTGCATTTGCAAGAACACGCAACGTTTATTTTTCTCCTCCAAAAATTGAATTCGAAAATACGTACAAAACGAATCAAAGAATTTTCCCTTTAGAAATCTTTAAATATTTATCCAGAAATTAGTAATTAGTAATCTTCTAAACGGACAAAGCGTTAATTTATCCGAAGATAAAAGATTATTCGAACTTTTAAAATATCTTAGATACTTTTTCTTCTCGTCGTAAATTTTACCCTATAATTACCAGGTTCTTTCACGTCGTGAAATTATTTCCAAGTATTCAGTATCCTTTGCTCACGGTATTTTGAAAAATGCTCGCATCGGATGCTAATTAATGTATAACAAGAGTAAAGTAAAAAAAAAAAAAAAAAAAGGATGGTATGAAAAAGAAAAATTCGAATTCCGCTGTGTGCTGGGAATAATTTGACTTGAAAAATGGGAAGGAAAAAGAAAAAAAAAAAAAGAAGGAAAAAAGAAAAGAAAAAAATTGAACTTTGAAATATTATTTTATCTAATGGAATCAGAGAATAAATATTACTCTGGAATTCCAACCATTATTCCACACAATTAAATCATATTGTATATACTCGTATATTAATTAATATTACATCATTCTCAATTTCTTCTGTAATTATTATACATATCGTACGACAAACAGGATTTCGTTCACACGAAATATATTTACGTAAGCCATGATTCGTCACACCGACCATTTATGATATATTCTTTGTTTCGAAATCATCGCGTATCAAGGATCATTACAACGATGATTTGTTCCGCGGATTACTCGAAAAGCTACTGTTGTATCACGATTTAGATCGTTCAATATATGGTTTACAACGTTACACGATCCGTATCACGTGAGAAACTATGTAATAATATGGATCTCACCATAGGCATTATTATACCATGATCCGTATCACGGTCATGGATTATAGCAGAATACTCCATGAATCATCACGCTACAATTTGAACACTGGTGGTATCATACCCACCGTATTGTAATTGGAACGACACATTGCTTTATAGTATTGTAAATCACGGGTACCTTAATTCCATAATCTTAATAAGCTAACAACCAAAACGAGGGCGACCCATTTCACACCTAATCGCTATAAAACAAGATCGCACGATAATCTCTTCGAAGTATAAGGTTAACTTGTCATTCAACGCTTTAAAATTACCAAAAAAAAAAAAAAACAATTATCACTTACAACCTTATCGCCATTAACAGTGGAACACACAGGGTTCCTTCCGTGTCGTTTCTCCGTTAGCTAAGAGAAGTCGCCACGAGATCATCCCTCTTTTTCAAATTTATTCCACCGATAAACCCTGCGAAACAAGGGTGGACGAGAGTAATTGGCTTCGAGCAAGTTTCTTCCTCGCATTAACGCCCTGCAGGGACGTTTTCCGTGCACGGTCGAGGATTGAAGCGAGGAAAGGGAAGGAAAAAAAAAAAAAAAAAAGGAGGAAATCCGGGGAAAGAAAGTCGAGAAAGGGCGGAATCACGGGATTTTTCGCGAAAAAACTAAACGCGACGTAGTCGCCGACGTTGTAAATTTCTCATCCTTCAGAGCATGGTGAATGGAAAAGAAGAAAAGACAGGGAAAGAGAGAGAAAGAGGTGAGAAAAAAAATCATAAATTGGACGTGGCCGGACCCCTTTTCACATGTAAATTCCGCGGGCGAACAAAAGTGGTTGGCCGAATGATATAGCGTCGAGGACAGATTTTTATTTTCCCCTGCTCGGGGGATCGTGTCTTCGTCGACCCCTCTTCTCTCGCCAACCTTTCTTTTTCGCCCTCTCTCGTCTTCCACGTCGCTTTTTTATCTTTCGTTTAAGCGCCATTCATGTTTAAAACGAGAAAAGTGACGAAGCATCCGGGAGTGTGTTAAACTTGAACTTCCACTTGAGTTTGCGCTTTTAGAGAGGAGCGAAGGTGACGTGATTTATTTTCTGATAAAAATACGAATAAGATCTTTCTTCCTTATGTATGGAATAAATCAGAAATACATATATATATATATATATATGAAAATCAACCGAATGAAAAGCGAAAATATCATTTTCGAAAAATTCGACGTATCTTCGCTACAACTTGAAAGAAATGACGAACGTAATTGAAACGTAATAAGAATTCGAAGAAAAGAAATAAAGATAGATTTTTAGATCGTTATCATTAACGAGATGGCTGCGTTTTGTCAATCAATCACTCTGATCTAACGAGATTAAAAAAAGAAAAAAACAAAAAAGAAAAGAAAAGTCAAACAAAACGCAGATCCCCTGCAACATTAGTCCCAAAAATTTCGTCGAGCCCACGTTCCCAGCAGCTCGTGTTCGAGCACTTTTTATCTCGTTTAACGAGCGATACGCGAGCACCACGGTAAAATATTAATTCATTCCACGCACGGCCCATTAACTCGACCGAACGTGTAGCCGCGTGTCCTGCAATTACGGGCGCATCCGCCGGAACGGAGGAGGCGAAACAACCAGGAGGCCCGAAATAATAACGCGAAATGCGCGACGATTCCCAAATTCCCGGTAGTAAGTTGGGGAGCTCGAGCTCGTCCCGCGTGGAATCAATCTTCCCACTAATTACGGAAGTTGCTCCATCGATTTTCGACAATCTTTCCGGAGATTACGAGCGTGAAGGGGCGCCGCGAAGCGATCGTTAAATCACCTCTGACGCGACCAACCGCCCCGAATCGTTTCCGAATCCCAAATCGTTTCCATCGTTCGCTCTTTGTCAACGCACACGTAAAGAGAGAGAGAAAAAAAAACGAAAAATCTACGTCGAATTTGTTCAGAATGATCGTTTTATGATTTGATGATTATTTTTTTAGAGAATTTTTGATCTCGATCCATGATATGATCGTAAAAGAATAATCTTGAAAGTGATTCGACGTGTGAAAAGGAGAATTCGATGATATATGTGGTTAAGTTAGGTGATGAACGGATATTTCAAAGATTATAAAGACAAGTGGAAAAATTATGATTATAACTTAACCGTTAACCGATAAATTCGTCGATTCGAAATTGATGGAAATTGAGGCTTATTGGAGAGATGCTAAACGGAAATTTAGAAATGCGAACAAGTTATCTAAGTGAAAAAGCAGTAGATACAATTGCAGTGGAATTAGATCCATTTGAGCAATTGAAGAACAATATTTTCCCGTATAAACCTAAAATATAATATAATAAAATATAAAAAAAGATTTCGAATCACATTTCATTCATAGCGATCGCTAGTATCGCTTTGAGTACATGATAATGAAATTTGGCTGTATATTTTCAAGAGCAAGCATAAAAATAAAAAGAAAATCCTCGACCGACCAATAAAACCACTAATAGTAAAAAAAAAAAAAAAATAAAAAATAATCGAAAGTACATACAATTTCGTATAAACGAAAGTACTTATAGCCGACAGCTCTTAAACAACTTTTCTATTCGATCAATCCCGATTCCAATAACGTTGAAAAATGGCCTCGAAAATTCGTGGAGAGCGTATGCGATCGCGCAGAAAATGCGAAACGATCGACTGCTAAATCGGTCGATCGCGTGCGGGAGAATCGTCGCGTCGTCCTCGATTCGGTGCTCGTTCAAAAAGGTGACTAAGAATCGGCGGCACGGAAATGAAACGATAACTTTTTTTTTTTTTTTCACCCCCTTTGCGCCCCGCGCGAATAAACGATGCGCAATGGCGCCTCTGGGAGACATTCGTTCCCCTTCCCCAAAATTTATCCGTATCCGGCCACCACGTTCGCAAGAATACGCTTCCGTTCTCGTCGTTTTTTGCTTTGTTACCCCGATCCCTGTTTTTTCAACGTCCCCCTTGCCACGTACACGGAATTTCGTTTGGAAAAATGTGCTGTTTCCACGGCATTGGGATAACGAGTATTTTTTTTTCTTTTTTTTTTTTCTTCTTTTTGGATCAAAATCGAATTAATCCGTCAAACAATGCCTCCAATGGTTTAGCGTCAAGTTGCCGGAAATTTGTTGCATCTCGTAATTGACTGTCGCAATTTTTATGATAATCGGATTTCCAATTTCAGGGAGGATCGATGATGTAGAAATTGTCATTTTTATATGTTTTTTAATCGTTCGATTAATTTTCGTATATTATTCACAGGGATTATCGAGTCGAAATTGAAAATAACAAACCGACTATTGACATTTGGAACATTCGCTTTTTGGCGGCGATGATGTTCTTGACTTTAAATTTTGAAAAAAATTTTGTTTGTTCGAAAAGTAATAGCGACAAATGGGGAAATCATGTAGACACGCCTCCTCGAACACATCAATCGCTTGAACGTTCGCTTATCCAACCATTTCGCCGCTTTGTTGCATCGGATAGGGTTAACAGCAAGCCAATCCGTTGTGGATTATCTGATTATACTCTGTTTCACTATCGATTGAAAAGTGATTCCATCGAAGTCTGATTCTTTCCTTTCTATTTTATCGTTTCTTTGCTCCGTCTCCGTTTTATCTCCTCTTATCTTTGTTAAAAGATGCACGCAACATTTTTTTCTTCTTCAATTTTAACCTCGCCGTTCCACCGTTTAAAAATTTGCATCCACCAACTTTGGATTTGGATTTTCATTTCAATTTTTCAATTTTTCGTCGTCGCGTCGAGTAGATAGTGGCCACGAACGAACAAATTTGCCCAAGCTATGCGAGTATACGTCGAAACAGCGAACGATTTGGATCAGAAACGTTTCGCGTAATTAAAGGATAAAACGATTACGTTTCGTCAGGATACACGATCCTTTGATATTTATTCGAAGCTTTGTCACGAATTTTAGTTTGTACAAACCGATTCGATACAAACTGAAATACGCGCATCGTTTTCATTCAATCACGCTTTCGTATTTCGATATTCGAATTCAAATTTACGGATATTATCGATCTACAAATACCTGTATCTACGATCTGAAAAATTGAACATCCTCTGGTCATTCCATATTTCCCGATCTAACCTTTTTCTCTATTCCGTAACCAAATAAACCGGATAAAAATTCTCCCAATTTTACGCTTCGCTTTATTTATTACTAAAAAATTTTAGATATTCGCGTCGCACTTTATATCACAATTGAAAATTTCCAACAACGCAAACTTTTATATAATAATAATAATAATAATAATAATAATAATAATAAAAATCTCGTCAAAACTATCTATCGAATATCGATTATCAATGATTTTGTTTGACATTCGATTATCAATGAGTTTGTCGCGACACGATTATCCAATTAACTTACGAATGCATAATAAATTACAAAGACACGACGCGTTAAGCAAAGGATTATCGGGCATTATACAATTATTGAACGATCGAGTGATTGGCAACGATTGGCAGAGAGCAAACGGCGATGCACCAATCACAAATGGAATACAAATGGATCAGTCATCAGTGGAGTAGGGCTCGTCGAGCACTTAATCTCGTGAACGGGACTTTTTCTTTGACACGGCACAGCACAATAAATTCGAGCTTAAACCGACCAAATAAATGAAATTCTCTACAAGGATAATTTGTTTTCCTTTCAAAGAATCGTAACGAACCACGTGTGCTTTGCGCATAAATTAAACGCGCGCTTCATAGTAGGTACAAATTAAACGTTAATTTGGTACTTGATTATATTCCCCGTTCTTTGATCCTTCATTTACTACATAAATTAACAATCTTAAAATTCAACCCATTTTGTAATCCCATTCCTCATATCATCTTAATTCTGACACGTGAGATAAATATATGTATATATATTTATCTGCTGTTTAATTTTTTCTCGGTGTTTCAATTCCATTGTTTTATTCCGTTGTATCCTCTAATTTTTCTTTTCAATGCATACAAATTGAGAAATTAAGGAAAATTTAATTTTAAAAGCTATTTGACTGTCCGGATATAAATTGAGATTTTTCTTTTATAATTTGATGTTTCGAGGTCGCCGCGCTAATAAATTCTCACTTTTATTTCTCTTAAATATTGCACTATAATTTAATAGCAATATTTTTTGTTCTCTACGTTCGAATTGTTAGCAATTCCACGTGCACTGGAAAACAACGAAACAAAAGAAATTTTTGTTTACCGAAAATAATTTCAGAAATACTAACTCATAAGTGCATTTCGTAGAGTTACAACACGCTTGCAACGTACAACGCAACTTTTTTAATTAATGAGAAAATTCTTTTTCACGGATACCGTAAGCATTTTGAAAAAAAAAAAATAAAGATTTTTCTATATACCTCTCCTCAACGAAAAATTGATTTGAAACAAAATTCGAAAACGATCCGATTGTTAATAATCTTGTTCACGGCGATTTTTCGCGATAGACTTGGAATCACAATGGGGCGGAAGATCGGCGAGAATCGGTCAACAACGTTCTCGAAAGTGGTTGAAACGATCGAACTGTAATTCGCACGGCTTAGCCACGCGTAATCGGCTATCGATAAGTCGTGGAAATACCAAGCTAAACAACCAAGTTTCGAGGGAGGCAGCCGATTCGAGGAAACTTGAAAATCGGTTGGAAAGTGGGGAAACTTGGAAAGATCGGTAGCAAAACATCGGAAACAGCATCTGTGCTGGGAACTCGGTCGCGGAAACTCGGTTTAAAAGGCGATCGATGATTTTCGATTAACTCGGCATTGTGGCCACGATTAAACGATATATAACCGACCGAGTTAAAAGCTGACCAAACAGACCCTCGCGTAAACGAAAAATTATATTAATCCCCGGCCATGAATAAGTTACGCTCATGAATGATACCGTGGTAATTTTAGCGTGGCGGACAACGTGATACACCGAGGTCACCACCGAGGTTGGAAGAGCGATCGCGAGTCATAATAGGAGACCACCGTCGACAAATTGTTTCAATAATCGATATCGACAGCCCATGGTTCACGTCATAACGATACCTGGTGGCCTTGCCCGCGCGTGTGAAATCCGCCGCCCAAAAAATCGAATCGAATCCCCTAAAGCGCGTTTCTCCTCTTCGATTTCGCAGAAATTCGCGTTACATGGATTATCGCAAGTTTCCTCGTTTTTCACGAGGTAATAACGATTCTTGTTATAAGTTTCGTCAATATCCAATTCTCTCTCGAGCCAGGCGAGCCTCTTTTATTTTTACCCCGATGCATCATACTCCTTGAGAGTATTCATCAAAGAGGTTGTTAAAGGAGATGTTTCTCGAGCATCTATCCGTTCTTGGCTCGCTTGTTTATTCGCAAAAGTATCTTTCTCGCTTAAAATTAAAGGAAGGAAAAAGGAAAGGAAGGAAAGAAGGAAGGAAGGAAGGAAGGAAGGAAGGAAGACTTTGGCCTCATCAGTAGAGGCTAGAAGATAACAAGCCTGTATCTTAGATACCGAGAGACACGTCAAAGGGTGTATTAGAAAATATGTTTTAATTTTTCGATAAACAAGCAAGTCGTATTGATCAAAAGCTACTGGTATCTATCAATTATATTTAATTCGATGCACCGAACGAAACCAGGTTTAAATTTAATCATTACCTTCTCCAGTTGGTAATCCAAATTGGATAGCTTCCACTCCAAAAATCTTTTTACAAGCGCTACGCTCCCTTTGAACAACGTTGCAAGAAGAATTCGTAAACAAGATAAATTTCTTTAAAAGTTATTCGCAAATATAAATTCTTCGGTTGTTATTAAAAAGTAGAGGAAGTACAAGGGAGGCGGAATTCCTCCTCCTCCTCCTGAATAATCGATTTTCTTCAACGAGGAACAACGGTGGAAATTCCTTTAATAAATATACCCTTAAATTTTTAACGGAAAAGTTAATAAACATCGGACGCAAGCCGGTGACGATAATCCAACCGCTAACGAACCCGCCTTCAAAGGATAAAATGAGCTACCTCTATCTACCTACCTACCCACCCTACCCTATCTCTTTCTTTTTCCATTTTTTTTTTCAACCTTCAGCTCCTCGAATTACACGCATATCGACCACAACCTTATCGATATTCCGAAACTGTATTACCCACGAAACGAAACTTCTCCTTCCCCTTTTTCTCTCTCTTTCTCCTTCCTCCTCTATTTTTCTTCTTCTTTTTTTTTTATTCTTCTTTCACTTTGTCGTGGCGTGGCATCAATGTCTATCCCGCCGCAAGACATCGCCACGCGGAATAGAGATGAGGGGGCAATTTAAAATTAAGATTTTCCAATTACGCCGCGATTTCAGCGAGGGGAGGAGGAGGGGGAGGAGGAGGAAACTAGAGGCCAGACTGTTTGAACACGCGGTCAATAACGCGGGAATATTTATTTACGCGATTTACATGTTATATAACCGGGCCAGACCGTCGTGAATATCAATCGATGATGAAACCTCTAGTAGAGAAACGTCCAGTTTATGAAAGAGTATATATATATATATATACTCTGAAGTATATATATATATATATATATATAAATATAAGAGTAACGTATAATGAGTTTCTTAATAAATCTTATCCAACGTCGAAAGCTTTAACGATACGAAGCCCTCGATTCATCGTGAAGTTTCCCGTTGCGAGATCCATTAGCGTATCTATCTCTCGCACGGTTTATTTACCTTTACCTCGGTGTTTTTTAAAATTTGATGGATCGAGGATTTGATCTAGGTTTTCAAATTTCTTCGAGTTTTCTTCGAGCTTCGCCTCGAGAACGCTTTAAATATTTCGACACGGCCGATAAAATTGTTCCGCGTTATTAATTCACGAGTCGTTGGATACGCGATACGTATCGTAACGTGGTTTCATCGCGTTATAGGAAGGGGTATTATCGGGTATTAAAAAATTTGATTAGGATCGGGAGGAGAGCGGTTAAAAATTGCGGATGATCGATGCGCGATGCGGGATTTTTCACGCGTTTAATCGCATCCGGTAAACCAATTTCCTTCCTTCCCTCGTGTCATTCGTTGTGATTAGTGCCTTCATTTGCTCCGTTGAAATCGCGTTGGCCGGGGAAAAGATCGATAGCTGTATCGATCCCCCTGATAAATTGCCCGCTTCCACCGAATTAATAACGGCCTGTGGGAATTTAGTCAGCGAGTTGAAACAGAGAGTACAAATTTCTCCCCGTTGAAATGGACCGATGCTGACTGTGACCGATTAAAAGAAAGAGAAGCGAAACGAAAGTTCTTAAACGGGATGTCGATAAACGATTCGATGAACGAGATGAAAGATGCTTATCCAAAGAATCCAAAACCGATCGAGCAGACTTTTCGAGTAGAACAAGTCGAATACATTGTCGCGCATATTCCTTCCTTATTCCGTCTTCGTCTTTATTTAAAAACCCGATGGCTGGTGAAAAACCAAGGATGCAAAACAAATCGGGTTGCGTGAAGTGGAGTGAAGCCGGCGCGCGTCGAAAACTTCCTTTCTTGCCACAGGATTTTCGTATCCCCGACTGTTACACGCCAACCCCCTCCCTATATGACCGCTTTGAAAATCGAGATTGCGGGTAACCGGTGTCTAGGGAAAACTATATATAGGGGAACACGTGTAAGACCGTATTTTATCCTTAAAATTGTGATAAATCGTCGTGGACGCGATCGATTTTAAGAATCGATTTCACTCGAGACGAGGTAGAATTAATCTGGCCCGATTCCATTTTATTTACACGCTCGAACGCTCGTCAACCGGTCATCAATGCGTGTTTAATCGTTGCCCGATCTCCATCACCGATACGGTGCGATAAATTTGCCAGGAATTATGCATCGCACGTACACGCTGACACCTTCTCGCCCTCGAAACGCAACGCCTCTGTCGTACGATCTACGTACAACTGTTTCGCGGTTTATCGCGGAGCACGGTATCGAGCGATGCCGCCCGATAATCCGCACAGAGTGCGGAAGCGTGGAAGCGTCTCAGAGCGGAGAGGTGGCAGGAAATAATTAATGGAACGTTTCCACGTTTAAATGGATGAATCTTTTGATGTAAATGTAATCGCGCGGGGACGCATATACACACGACGCCAACCACCGTTAGAGCTCCTCGTCGATTCTCTGCAAGATTCAAACTGCAGTATATCATACGCGTGTCGTATATATTTGAGGAGGAGGAGGAGGAGGAGGAACGTGTTCTCTTCTATTTCGAGAAATATATTATAGAAAATTATTGGATTCGTTATATTTAGAAGAAGGGTGGTAATCGAGGGTGGTAAATAATACGCTGTCGCGTTATTTATCCGAAAATCGTTATTTTCGAAAGTTGGATCGATTAAAACGCACGGAGAGTCCCAGCGGAGAGGAGGTCATTCGATAGTTCCAAGCTTTCGTTATATGCGATCCCTATAATTCTAATTTCCTGTAGCACGCGACTGGCTTGCTTACGCGGAAACGTTTCTAAACGCGCAGTCGCGTCTAATTACGGAAGCGAGCAAACTCGAGCCAACCTCGGGAAACCTCTCCTCGTTTCCGTACGAGAAGAAAAAGAGAAGGGAAAGAAAGATCGGCGAAGAAGGGGAGGGAGGGGATGGAGGCGAGCTTTGTAGGTCAGGGTGTAACCCCGTTCAACTTATTCCGCTTTTCGTTTTTGTTTATTTTTCGAACAATATAAAACTACGGTGAATTCTCGTAAATTAAATCTCCTTCCCGTTTCCTCGTCTCGTGAAAAATAAATCGACCGGGACGATAGGACTCTTGGCCAACTTTTTTAACTTGTGTGTTTTGAATTATAAATTTTAATTATTTAATTCAATCGCCCGATTTATCACCGAGTTTAAGACGATAATAGGCAACGGAGGACAAATTGATCTCGAGGAAAAAAATATCTCAAGGGTGTAGAAATAATCGACACGTCTCGATCAAATACAATTCCTTTCTTCCCAACGACCACGCTATTAACGATTCTCACCATTCGTTCGACGAGATCCAACGTTAGATTGATTATATAATTATTCGAAACCCGGTTCGAGGCAGACGCAAAGCAAGAAACAAAGAGAAAGAAACTGGTGGTAGTGGATTATCACGAGCCAGAGCAAACCGTCCAGCCCGTAATGTTCATTCTTCTCGTTCTTTCGGTGGAGCCAGACACCCGGGAGGTGGCAGCGTATGAAAACCGCAGAGCATCGAGGCTTGAACTCGTGGAACGTTCACCTCGTTTCGCCTCCACGGGTCGTCGTCTTAAGAATGACTGCCACTTAAGTGGCTCGGAGAGGGGAAAACCGAGCGAGGAGGAAAATGTCGGAACGAGTTGTAGAGGGGAGGAGAGAAGGAGAAGAAGAAGAAGAAGAAAAAAAAAGGGCGGCTGAGACACGGAGGGATGGGGAGGAGGGGGAACGATGATCTCGAAGAGAAGACGAATAACCTGCCGAGGAGGTACCCCCGCCGACGAACGTTGGAAAGTCCGCCAACACACCCTTGGAACTTTTCTATTAAAGGCGAATGATGTATAGAGGAACGCACGACAATCATTTCTGCCGCGATACTCGTGAAAAATGACGGTAGCTTACCGCTTTGCGATTTAATTTCATAATCCTTCCCCCCTTTACTCTCTGAATTGCAAATAATAAATTTCCTCTCCGTGATATTTGTTACGTTTCCCTCACACAATCGATAAATTGATTCTCGATATTTAAATCGTTCATCGTCGTTCAATTCTCGATTTTATTAACTTTTGTCGGAGGGCAGATTCTTGAACATAGGAGAATTTAAAACGCGCAACGATGATGGGGAATATTTTTCAAATTACAAATAATTACTTTTGCGATTGCTTCTTCTGCGTGATATTTGTTACGTTTCCCTCATAATCGAAAAATCGATTCTCGCATCGATATTTGAATCGTCCATTGTCGTTCGACTCTTTTATTAAGAGGGTAGATTTTTGAACATAGGAGAATTTGAAATGCGCAATCATGAGTTTATTGCTTTGCGATTTAATTTCACAACTCTTTTTTTCTTTATTCTGTAAATTATAAATAATAAACTTCCTCTGTCGTTTCCCTCGTAATCGATAAATTGATTCTCGATATTTAAATCGTCCATCGTCCATTTCGACTCTCGATTTTATTAACTTTCATCGAAGGGTAGATTCTTGAATACGGAGAATTTAAAAAAACAATGATGAGTATTCTCTAAATTACAAATAATTACTCTTCTGATTATTTCTTCTGCGTGATATTTGTTGACCTTTTTCTTCATAATCGATGAATTCACTTTCGAGTCGATATTTAAATCGTCGTTCGACTCTCGATTTTAATTTTTGTCAGAGGGTAGATCCTTGAACATAGAAAGAATTTAAAACGCGCAATGATGATGGGGAGGTATTCTCCAAATTACAAATAATTACTCTTCTGATTATTTCTTCTGCATGATATTTGTTTCCTTCGATGAATCGACTCTCGAATCGATATTTAAATCGTCGTTCGACTCTCGATTTTATTAACTTTTGTCAGAGGGCAGATTCTTGAACATAGGAGAATTTGAAACGCGCAATTAAGAGATTCTCTCTTAATTCTTCCTCCGCCAGAAAAGCTACTTTCAAGGGTAATCCTCTTACGAAAGAGAAAAGATGCCGTTGAAGATGCGTTCAAATGACGTTAATTATGATCGGAATGTTGCAATTCATCGAGATCTGATCGGGTTGAGACGGATCTAGAGGGTGTTCGCAATCGCGGCCCGGTAATCTCAAGCCATTAACTGTCCACCGATATACCGGTTCCCTTAATCGACAGCCCTGTGACTCCCGTGATCAATAGTGCGCGCGGCAATCGAGCTCTAATTTCTGGGGACGCGGCACCGCCAGTTTCTGCGGTAATGCCCATAATGCATCCGCTGATTGTGCTTAAACTGTCGTTTAACAAGCTATACGGATATCGATCATTTCCGGTTACCATTGATTCTCTTGCATCGATCACCCTCCCCTTTTTTACCAAACCTTCCCCGTTTCTTCCTCCCTAGAAACTTTTCCTCTTCAAATATTCCACAACTCGGTTATTTCACGCGAACATTTTCACGAGAAAGAATTTTTATTTTATCTCTTCCCTTTCTTCGCCCCCTTAACCAAATTTTCGACACAATAAATCAACATCTCTCGATGATTTGCACCTCGACCCTCTCGTACCAAGTTTTGTACCATCTTTTAATCCAATTAATCCATAGATAGATCGAAAAATTTTCCCCTCGTCGTATCTTCTTTTTCCTCTCGCGACAAGCCTCGTGAATATTTTTCACGTACGTTCCGATTTCGTACGAGGTCGTCGTCTCTCGTAGCCTCATATTCCCAAGAAACGTATCCTAAAATCAACCGTCCCACGGTCGGTTCCGTGTAGGATTGTATTCAAATGGCGGTGACATATCCAGAGGCTTGTATCCAGAAACAGGGTGGTAGTTAAGGGTAAACTATCCCCGGGTAATCGTAGCCGATGAAAAGGAACATTAAACGCAAGGCAAGTAACGTACGAAAGCGGATGGGATGACGTAAGGGGTAACTGTATAACCGTAACTGTAACCGCCACTTATCTCGGGGATAGTCAAGCAGTAATTGGAAACGGGACACCCGGGTTAGATGGCGGGGGATCGGGGTTTGGGGGGGCGAAACTGTCGCGCGATTTGTAGCAGGGTCACGCGTGCGATTCCATCCACCTGGCCGGTTACCCGGCGAAATTAATCATCAGGGATGGATTAAGCCGCGGCTCACGCCTCGCTCGAATTTTCCAACGGCTTTAACCAATGGCTAACTAGCCGCCTCGATACATACCTGTCGCCCATGATTTTAATTACGATTTTCTTGGAGATGGATCGTCGAGAATGTTTTTTTTTTTTCTTTTTTTTTTAAATTTTAGAGAAGAACATTCGTGAAGAATCGCGAAGAAAATCGTGGATATTATTGGAGATGAACGATCCTTCTTTCATTGGGAATTGCCTGTCGCAATGATTTTAATTCGATTTCTTGGAAACGGATGATATTGGAAATATTTTTTTTTTTTTTTTCTTCTTTTTCTTTACTTGAGAAGGATATCGTCAAGAATTCGATTGGTCGCGAAGAAATCGAAAAAAAGAAAGAAATTTGAAATCTCTTGGAGAAATATGATACGGTTGGAAGAGGAATCTGTTTTTGTAGAATATGGCGACGGTATCGGAGGATGAAGACACTTAGAATCGTAATAAAGATAGATTTGATTCAAAATACGAAGCCAGGAACGATTTGCAAATTTGATAGCACGAGACGGTTACACGAATAAAGTGGGACGAGGCAGAAATATGATAACGGTTAGATGAAACTAGAAAGATGACAGAGTAGAAATGGTTGCATGGTATCACGATATAAATAAAATGAAGTTGGAACATGATAAAAGTAGCAGAACGACGTTGTAAATGGCGAAGATTTTATACCTGTACAAACTCTAGGAACGGTTAATTATTCTTTCACATTCGAAACCAAAAAAAAAAAAAAAAAAAAAAGAAAGAAAAAATTCTTTCTCTATACATTTTGAAAAGTAACGATATCAGTGGAAAAGACAAATTAACTCGGAGATTGGTTCATTTGTCTGTAGATGACGCATGGTTTTCGTGATCGATATATCCATAACATTTAATCTTCCTGCTGGATGTATCGACAACATTTAAACTTCGAACGAAGTGAAGCGAAGGATTTCTCTTCCCTTTTCTTTTTTTTTTTTTTTTTCTTTTTGACGCGATATGAAAAAGAGAAGTTGAGGGCTGCTCATTCCAAGGGAAATCAATTAGGAAGGGAATTTTAATCGATACAATAAGAAGGAAACTAGTATCCATTGTCTTGGATAAATTTTTATATAAAGGGGACGAGGGATGAGGGAATTTAGGATTAATATTACGAATCGAATCCATTCGATTTATTCCGTGATAATAAAAGATTCCTCGATCGTGGAACGGAGAGATGAATTAACAAAGAGCAGTCTGGGGATCAATTAATTGCGAATTAATTGGAATTTATTTTAATTGGAAATCATCGATGAATCTCGCCTCGATCTATGATGTATCGAGATATTTTACAGTTAATAATCTTTTTTTCGTTCTATTGAAACGTTATTCCAACACTTGAGATGAAAATATGGATTTGAAAAGAGAGAAGGACGTTCAATTTTTCATAAGAATCCAAGAAGATCGAATCGAAGGGGGTGTTATCAATTTTTCAATTTTAGTTTCAACCTTATCGTTTATTTAGGGAGAGACGTGTGCTTATCCACCTGCACACGGCCAACCTAAGATAATGCTTCGCAAATGTTTGCCTAGAATTTTCTCATCGTAATTCACGCGCTGCCGACATTTTGTCTCAATTGCAGCCTCTCTAAGAAACCAAGCCTCGATGAAAAATATATATTTGATTACGCAAAAAAAATTTCAACGCACGATGAAATAACGTAATTCGCGGGTAATGTGGAATTCGCGCGTGTAAACATACCGCGAAATTTCCATGATCTATCTAAAGGGGTTAAATTGGAACAGTGTTTCATGACGCTCTAGGGAAAACAATTACCGTATTAATACATCTTACGCGATAAAAGTGAACGAGAATGTTTGACTGAATCGCTGTAGAATTGATAGAAAATAACAAATACACGATTGTTATTTCATTAAAAAAAGAAATAAAATAAAATAGATAAAAAATAAAAACGGATGCCTTCCAATAATTTTCTAGTAACGAAATTGCAAAATTTCGAACTTGGATGACGAATATTTTAATTACTTTTTTTATTTACTTTTATAATTGATTCTTCAATTGCGGTCAACCAACAGAGACGTTTATATAGATGGTCGATCGAAATCCAATTGATTAAACGAGAATTTTAATCGCTTCAAAATTCGGTCGTACATATATCTTTGATATATGTACGCAACGCGACAACAAAAAAAAAAAAAAAAGAAAAAGAAAAAAAAGAAAAAGAGAAAAAAAACGCCGAACCGAATTTCCGGGGGAAAAAGAACGCTGGTTAAATGAACGTTGATTAACTGCAACATCGCGCGATTCAAAAGTGTTACAAATGTTCGAACGGGTCATTTACCACCACAGCTATCTCGAGCTGGTTGGAACCGTGAGTTAAAAGAACGACGTGGAAAAATCATAAAGTTACACCATCCCCTCTCCCCTTCCCCCACCGACTGTCCGTGTATTCGAGTCGCGAGCCAAGTAGACCGAGGTTTTTTGCATGGCCATCATCAACCTTCCCTCTTCTTTTTCTTTTTTCTTTTCTTTTTTCTTTTTTATGTTTTTCTTTTTTTTTTTCTTTTTTTTTTTTTTTTAGCTAGTCCGTTTCAAAGCGTAATTCGAAGGAAAATAGAATCATGGTAATAAGTGGACTGATGCGACCGCTCAAAGCGAGGCACATGAACAATCTCCAGCATCCACCCCCTCCCCGCCCCTCCCGTTCCGCGCAGAGATGGACACGACGTAGCTCGAAGGTCCGTCAGCTTAGAAAGGCTTCGTTACCCAACACTGCGTGTCGTCGCTTATTTGTGTTACGCGATACTTGCCGCATGTTAATTACCAGATATGGTTAGCAGATATGGTTAAGCGAAGCTGTGCCAGCCATACTCTCCATCTTCGTTCTTCCACCGGTCATCGGAGAACATCGGGGGGGGATTACGTGAATTTGAGAAAACACGCCTCGAGCTCTCTCTCTCTCTCTCTCTCTCTCGTTCTCATGCATGCCATCGTCGATGAACGGCTCCAGGTAACGACTAAAGCGGACTGGATATAGAATTTTACGAGTATTTTGGAACATCGCGTTGGAAAATCGCAATATATATATTCGCTCGATAATCGCAGACAATCGCCTTCGGAGAAGATATCGATCCGCGAAAATGGAAATTCTCGTTTCGAAGTTTGATGCGGCGTTCAAAGGCTTTGGCGGAAGTTTCAAGAGACTTCTATGGGCAGAAATTACCCCGGGACCGTTCGATTGTTCGCCGTGAATGACAAAAACTGGCGGAAGAGAGAAGTTTTATTACACGGGCCACGTTTCAGGAATATTAAATCGCAATTTCACGCGGTTCCTCTTCGATCTTCTATTGTTACAAAGGTACGTTGGAATGGTGGAAAAAAATTCGTGGAATACAGGGGAGGGGTGAAAATATTTCATCCCGTGGTTATACGTATTCGAAATACGCGGGAAATCAATACGGAATAAATATATATATATATATATAAAGAGTTCGAGGGAAAGTATCGGTCTTGGAAAGTGGAATAACGAAGCTCTCGTTAATTTTATCGAATATAAAAGTTACATTATCGACTAACTGTATCGGAAAATTAATCCTTTTGAAATATCTCCCTACAACTATAAGCATCGGCGATAGTTTAGATAAATTTAAATTATGCTTAAAAATTCGTTAATAATCGAACGTTCGAGCGAAATCGCGAAAATCGTATTAATCTTTATTCGCGTTTGATGTCGAATAAGGTTGTTTCTATAGATCAATTATCGATCGCGAAAAGTAAACGAGTTATTTGTGAAAGTACCGTGGAAATTCATCGAATTAATCAACTCTGACTGACCGAAGGTTTATTCGGCTCCCGGTAGTGTATTTTTCACTGCCACCCTCTAACCATTCATTGTCCTATTATCGACAAACGTAACATGGGATGCGCGCTCGACCACTTGCGCGCACAGTTCAGGTATCAATTAACATCTTCTTCGCGAGTTTTTTTTTTTTTTAATAATCCCTTGAAGACTCCCTTGGATCGCGATGATTAACGAATATTTGTATATCACACGAGCACGCTTTTCGAACATAGGGATAACACGGGATAAAATTTGTTCATCGAGGCTTATCGAAAACGATGATTCATCCAGCGAAGATGATGAATCACACGGATCTCAAGAAATATCCTAATGGAATTACCTAATTTCATCCAAGTTGCAAGATTATCTCGTCCCGTGATCGAAGGAGATCTTCCATTAGCTATTTTTGAGCCGGTAAGATTAATCGAGAGGGGGATCAAAGAAAGATCAAGGAAAGAAAAGGATGGAAATAAGTGAAAAGTTCATGGTGGTAATGAGCGAAAATAAGGATGAATCGGATGTAGCCTCGTTCTCCTCGTAGAGAATGAAGAAGATATTTTCAGAAGAGAAGAAAATCTACGAATATCAAGAATCGTATCGTAAAATAATACAAAATTGCTGGGAAAAGTGGAAAAGAGTAGACAACGTTGGAACGAGTGAAGAGAGAGAGAGAAAGAGAGAGAGAGAGAGAGGACGAAGTGACATTAAAAAGACACGCGCGGTTGGATGAACAACGCGGGGCGGAAGTCGCATTGTAAAGCACAACAATGCAAGCGGAAGCCGGGAGGCACACGCTGAGAATGTCTCAGCCGAGTTTCGACCCCTATCTCGCGATTTATTGGCCGAACCATTTGTGCCGTCTTATTTAACTTCCGTTTTCCAATAGCCGTGGCCCCGTCGCTTGATTTACCGCCGATGCTCGTTCGCCGACCCCGCTTATTAAACTTCTGGCTACGCGAGAATTCCGCTCGCGATAACGCCTCGAGGAATTGGGTGCTCGGCTCTGGATCCGGGCTCTTCCGTATTAAAAGGCGAATGCCACGATCCAGATGTTTCCGACTCGTTTCGATGAAAAGTTAGTGTAAACGGACGCATTTACGCCCGATCGACTCTTTATCCGCTCCTCGATGAACTCTTCGGAGAGAGAGAGAGAGAGAGAGAAAGGGAGAGAAAGAGGAATCGTCGATTTTATCGTCGATGGCTCGTTCCAGTTACTCAAAGGTCAAATTAGGGATATAACGATTGAACGGTTACAAAGTTGATAAATGGATGGAGGGGTCGAGCGATCGTGCGCTCGATCTCTGCGGTTTCCGTCCCGACGAGAAGTGATTTCGAGAAGTCATCCTTGCAGCTGTCGAACGTCATTGAAAGTACTTCCCCTCGGCTGTAAATGGAGCAACGACTGTCGAATGGCTCTTCTATATCTACCCATTCCTCTCCTCTCTCTCGTTTTATGCATCCGATAAAAATTCTTTCTTTCGAGGGGAGAGAAAGAGACAAAAAAAGGAAGAAAGAAAAAAAGAAAGGAAAAAGGAACAAAAACGAACGAATAAAGGATTCTCGAAAATCTTTCGCGACGGTCCTCGTAATGACGGATAAAAAAAGAGAGAGAGAGAGAGAAGGCGTCGCGAAGAGGACACAAGCGTGGTCTTATCTAGTCTTATCGGAACTCGGTTTTATCGGCACGCTGCCAATCGATCATTGAAAACGCTCGAAGGCTCGACGAGCGGAGAAGAGATCGGCATCGATATATATATATATATATACGACCCTACGCGACAAAACAGCCAACTTCAGGAAAGCGTCCGTATTTCTACGTGACGTGCATTCTTCGGGGTTGAAGTGGCGCATTCCGCTCGAGAGGAGGCCGGAAAGGGATGAATCGACGCGTGCACGGTCCTCCGCCGTACCGCCGTCTCGTGGCAACCGTATCGTCGTGGTGCGAACGAGCGAGTAACCCGTTCATACGTTCCGCGCGGCGTGCATGACGAATGGGTGGAAAAAGCTCGGTTGGAAACCGAGTGACAGGATGCAAAGTTATGGATACCACCACCACCGAATTCCGCACTACAGCGCGCATTTCGAAGAATCCGTGCTGTTTTTTCCTCCCCTCCCTTCTCCCTGCCTGGCCGCCTTTCTTTACCCGTTCATCGCTTACCACCACCGCAACGTTCTCCCCCTCGGCCACCCTTCAACTTGCCCCTATTCTTCGCCGGGCAATTCCACCTGCAACCAGGCCGCACCTGCTACGCTCAACAAGCCCGGAAACTGGCCGCTCTCAAGCCCAGCCATCTACCTAAACCCCATCGTCCTTCTTCCACGGCTTCGTCATTTGTCCCGTTCCGGCGTCTCTTTCCGGTTTCCTTCTGCAACTGTAATTTTCCCTGCTTCGCATTTTCATTTCACGTATCCGGAATCAACTGCTCCGCGGACTGGTGTAGGCGAGATGTCAAGAGCGATGGAATTAATAATTAACGGGAGCCCGGTTCGATTTTGGGGAAAGTTTGATCGAAAGGGTGACAAGTGTAATTCGAGTAATTGTGGGAATTAAGTGGTTTCAAGTCCGTTGGAATTGATCATTTCCTGTCTACTTTTTTTTGATCGGGAATTTTTCAAGGTGATTCTCGAAACGATCGATGATAATGTAAATTCGTTGGGGACTATTAAAGGTTAATAAGATTGGATTTTATTTTCTATTCCAATGTTTTTCGCGAGCGAAATGTCGAAAGTATCTTTTTTACTAATGGAAACTATCTCTTAAGTATCTTAATTTGTTCGCAGAAGCATCGTCGAATCAATATCGTTAAAAGGTCAGGAGACGTGGCCCTAAAGCCGAGCTTTAAGCTAAGCTTCCTCGTCTACATTTATCAGAGCAGATTAACCTAATCGATGGAGTAAAACATTTAATTCTCCATGTAGAGCAGTCGTTATCCTTCGACTGGGCCGTCGTGGATATTTCATTCGAGTTGCGATCGAGTTTTACCCTCTCGAAGGAAATTGTTTTCCCCGGGAAATGTTTAACAACGAGCGCGAGATCGAGATCGAGATCGAGCTTCGACCAATAGAGAAAAAAAAAAAAGGAAAAAAAAAAAGGTAGGAATTTATCGCTATAATCTGGACGATCGTTAACGATTGTATAAATTCTATTAAGGGGGATAAACGTCGTCCGGGAATAATGGGAGGAGAGATTCGATCGCGTGGCGATATTTAATCGCGGGAAAGTCGTACGATCAAAAGTGTGCTCTCCGTTGATTGCGATTAAATCCATTAAACTCAGCGGCGAGCGCAATGCTTTAACAAAGCGTAATTAAGATTTTTCATTTAGCCGGCCTCTTTAATGGCACTCGTTAGCGGCACACCACAATCGAGAACATACGGAAAAATGAGCACTCGAGTTGATTAGCACGCGTTCCAGAGATCTATAAAATTGTAATCGTCTCTTTGCCTTTTTTCCCCCGCAAATTTATATAAAAAAAATATTTTCCTTATTAACGAGTAATTAAATTTCTTTTTAGAAAAAGGCACAACGTCAAAGATTTCCTCGATGGTGGAGTACTTTTTAGGATTTAAAATTATGGAGAGGCCAAGTAATTTCGAGATCAAGATCAAAGCGAGGATCAAAGTTGTTTGAAGCTTTATTCGATATACCAATTAATAAAAATAGAAAATAATTGTGCTGATTTTTCATCTTCTCAGGAATTGTATAATTTGTATATAAGGAAAAAGAATATATATATATTTCCATCGATCGAATCACATCTACCGAGAGAAACAAGAGAGAAAATACGGATGTTTTTCCAACATCCTTTCTATTTAAATTTTCAATCGTATCGTTTTATCTTCGAAAATATATTCAGGTAAAATAAAAATCGTAACGAGGAAAATCCAAAGCGAGCAGGCAAAGAAAAACGGAAATAGCTCCACTACTTCCCTCCGTGATAGACTCGTAATGCGCTCTAATACCAAAATTAACAATCCATTTAATCGATCAACCGTTAAATCCCGATTACAACTACAGTCTCTCAAGATTATCGTATGTAAATTTTTTTTCAAATCTCCAAATTTTTTTCCCCCTCAGAAAAGGGGAGAGGGAAAAAAAGGATTGGAAAATCCAGGAAAGGTATCGAAGCTGACGTTTTCTTTTTTTTTTTTTTTTTTTTCCAATTGGCGACGAAAAGATAGGAGGGAACCCCGTAGGGCCAATAAACAGGATGTGCAACGTGTACGTCAAACGCAGTGTGCAACGTTCCCGAACGTAAATCCGCACGGAATGACGTGAACGCGTGTCGCGCGGTCGTTAATAGAATAGGACGGTCCAAGACTAATTGTCCCATCGGATCACGCGTTTCATCGGCGAAAGGTACACGATCGTGCGGCTCTGTGTGTATTTAGCTTTCTGCCCAGTCCGTAGTCGACAATAATCATCGTGGACACACAACAACCCCGTGTAATCCTAGCTGTATCTCACGAGGATGCAGTTTTCCCCTCCAATATGGGGAGGGGGAGGGGAAACGTACACGTCCATCGATTCAACATTCAACATTCGCTTCTCTCCCCGTTCCGCCGCGTCGTTCGATCATCCGCCGTGTGCGGTTTGTCCGTGCGTTCTCACGGAAAGAAGAAAACGTTTCCGATGATTAGCGTCGATGATAGACGGCCAGCAACGTTGTCCTTTTTTATCGGCAACGATTTATCTTCGAAGAAACGTCCGATCATCTCTCGTTGCGGTTTTTCTCCCTCTACCCCCTTCTCCTTTTCGAGCGAATCGCCTCGACAATTTCGTTGAAAAAAAAAAGCATCGTTCGTTGTTCGAAGGACGAGCCGATGATACAGGAGGAGGAACGCTGATTTATAGAACGAGAGTCGAGAGTAATGTGGACAAAGAGTTGGATGGAACGAGCATGGTAGGTGTATGGAAGGAGAGGGAAGGTCGAAAGAGGAGAAAAACGGCGATACAATCCTGGCCGATCCTCGGCCGGTCAACCGGACGATACACCGAGCCAACTGTAAATCACGCATCAGTGGCGATTGGTCTTAATTTCCTGCGGCTACGTGTCCCGAAACCCAATTCCTAAACCGGCAACTGTCTCTGGGAACGAGGGAACGTGGCCGCAGGGACGTGATTCCCCGGGAATTCCCGGTTTCTTGGGAAGAAACGTCAGCGCCCTGTCAAATCACAGGGAGGCTTGGAAGACAGCGGGGCTATTATGGGGACGTGTTCGCCGTTTATCGACGATCAAATCTCTCGTTTTCTCGCTGTTTGGACGGGGTTTCGCGAAATATTTCGCGCGAGGAAAAAAAATTGCAACTTTGAGACGAATTCTAAGGATCTTCGCTTACGATCCATTTGGAGAAGAATCGAAGATCAAATGATCGTGGAAATAATTTTAGTCCCAATTTTTTCGGGACGAGTTGTCCAAGATTGTCCGAGATCGAAGAAAATGTTTTGAAAATCGAAAAGGAGAAAGATCTCGTCGAATCTGATATCAAACGTGACGTATATCGCTCGTAGATCGGAGGAAACACACGTAGACACATTTTCTGCAAAAGACACACACCCTGTTAGGACTATCGACTCTTAGGAGGGACCCGGCTGGTGCCCGCAAGGTGTTTTCTCACCTACATTCCACACCCGTCGCTGTGAAAATATTTGACCACGTTTTAGGAAAATTTCGCGACCTAGAAACAGCCGACCGCCCCCGTTCAGTTTATTTTACCTTCTCTCTGGAAATTCAATACACGGGAAGAGATTTTTTTTCCCCTTTCTTCTTTTTTTTTTTCCGTTCCGCTCTTCCTCCTGAAATAAAAAAATTTCACAGAATCGAAACGCGAGAAAAACACGCGTGTATCGCGACAACGTAACAACGCCGTTAATGGCATCGGAAAAAAAAATTTTTTTTGATTGCCATTACCCGATTGCGAAAGACAATTTCGACTACTCGAAACACTTTGCCATGCAAAATATTTGATCGGCGTCAAAGAGTTAAACTCGAGTCGAGGTATGCGATCGACGCTCGTTTCAGGAGGAAACACAGGGGGCAGCACTTGATCGAATTTCGAAATTCTGTTTACGTACCGAGCGTTCCATCAGCCCTTTGTAAACCGACATTTTCGTTTCTCGAACTCAAACAACGGGGGTGGCCTGACGCCCGCCAAGAGTGTAAACCACGGTCATCTTGAAAATGGTTAGGAATGGGGTATTAGTTTCTCTTTGGCCTTTACCATCCTTCCGATACGGACAATCGATGTTCAACAAACGTGGAAACCCCCTTCCTGTGTTTTGTTAACGATCGATTCGATTGCAGCCGACGCGACGGGTAGAAATATTTGTCCAATTTTCCCTTCATCTTTGACCATCTTTGGCCTTGTCTGAAACTCTGAACTCCTGTTTGCGTTCAAGGAGAGCATTGAGACCTCCTATGAATTCAAAGATGGATCTATTGGAACAATCGAATTGCGAATAATTCTGAGGAGAATGAACATTTCGGTTGTAATAAGTGATTGAACAATTGTGGAATGTTTCTTCCGTATTGTTCTTTTCGATTGTATTGAGTTATTTGTCGATTATTTATTTCTTCGCATTTTATTGTCTCTATTTATCTTTAATTGCCCAATCTTTTTAATTAACAATGAAATAAAGCAGTTAGATTTTTTGTTTTCGCGATTATTAAAAGTATCCACGTGTTTATTGGTAATAAAATTTTCACGAGACAATACGTATTCACCTTTATGCTATATCTCCTTTATGATATTTTAACAAACTGATATTCTTTGCCGAGAATCAGAGTAACGAAAGAATATTAATCCTCAAAGGATTAATATTAATATTTTTATAATATATTATATAATACTGAATTAATTAATATATGAAAGCATATATTATAAATTTTTTCTAGTTCTTTAAAAATGCATAAAATATCTAACCACCGGAGCATAAAATTTTCATCGAGTCTTTAAAGAAGATATCGCATCTCGTAAAGAAGCCTAGAAGTTTATAACGAAAACAAAGATTATGATCCTCCTCGATCAGCTATAAAAATTCAGCGTGACATCGAGGCGAGCCACGACAAGAATGGAAAAAGATTCGTTAATATCAATATTAATGTATTCGATATATTTTACAATACCATTATATTTCCAATTATTCGTGAATAACGTATAAAAGCGTGTACGATATAAATTCCTAGATCTAAATAAAAATGGACGGATGCAAAACGATTTAATCATTGGAACGTAAAAATTTTCATCGTTTAAAGAAGATACTTCGATCGTCTCTCTCGTAAAAAAAAAAGGCTGGAACAGTAGCAACCGTAACAACTTTATAACGAAAACAAAGATTATGATCCTACCCAATCAGGACGAACACCAGCCACGGTAAAAATTCATCGTGGTCGAGGCGAGCAAAATGGAAAAAAGAAGAAAAAAAGATTCGTATAATCCCAAGACGGCAGTCTTAAGAATTAAGACGGGGAAGCTTATCTCGCGAGGGTTGGACTGTGTGCGAGAGGAGAGGGGATGGCTTTTTGCCGGAGATCGTCAACCCCTTTTATCCGGCCATCTCTTCCACTTTCAGCTGGCATTCACCTGCTGTGCCACGCTCGAGAGGAATATTCGAGTGAATCGAGAACGGTCGAAGCCTTTCCGTAAAGAAAAGAGTCGCCTTCCTCCTCGTCCATCCCTTTAAATGCTACTGCCTCGTTCAGCAACTCTTCTAACGCGAGGCCTTGCTTTTTTTCGGATAAATTTAATTCTTCCTTCTCATCGAAGTAATACTGGCTGCTACCAATATCCTTCCTCCATGATATCGATTTCAAATTATATTTATTTATAGATCTCGACGAGGAACAACGAGAAATTGAGAAAAGAATTTAGATTTTATGTCGGCAACTCGATGGATATCATGATTTATGGATTTTCATTGATCGATGTTGGGACATCGCGCTGTTAAATCGATATTTTTTTCGAAAAGGAATATTAATTACGGGGAAGTTATGGAGCAACTTGTTAAAAATAACTGATTTTTCTATTCGTTTCGCATATATTTACATTACGAGGGAATGAATTTTTCAAAAACGATATTCAAAGATTGTTGGATGGATAAGTTTTATAAAAAGGAATTTCCAATTTTCAAATTCCTCCCTGAATTCAGATAATGGGATGGACCATAAGCAAAAATATGAACGAGCAAAGGGACGAGAAGAAATAAGTAATGGAATATCTATAAAGAGCAAGAATATAAAGAGACGAAACGAGATTTGGATTTTTCTCAATGTTCTGCACCCCCGTCTCTGAACACCATTAACGTAAATACTTTCGTTTCACAGGGAAACGGATACACCGATAATGCTAATAAATACGAAGCTAAGAAAATACGAAAAGTTCTTTCCAAGGAAAATCGGAATAAATTCGAAGAAGAAAGTCGATAGTTTTCGTGCCTTCGAATCGGATGACAGTTTCCCTATTGCGACCGTCAAGCTAAGTTGCCAACAAATCTGTCTGTTTCTCGGTGAAATCATTCGAAAAATGTCTCTCTGTAAGAAAAGAAATTTTGCCTCGTTAGAGAAGAAATTCGCTCGAGATAGAATCAGATTGATAACTAACTGAAACAACTTCTGCGTAATGCGGAAAAATCAACATTTTTAAAATATTAACGAGGAAACGTTATTTTCGAGATCTCGACGATCGTGGTTGCACCAACGAATAATAATTTTTATCTCTTAAACAAAGATTTCTGGCCACGATAGATTTCATTAACAGCGACCAAAGTATTTGCTGGCTTAGAGAAAGAGAGACAGGGAGAGAGAGAGAGGAGAGAGAATTTGGGTTACACCCGGCTTTTGTCCCTGGAGGACTAACATCGCCTTGGTTAGGACTTCGTTACCCTCTGCTAGGTTCCAGTAATGTCTAACTTGGATTTCGGTTATCCCTGGAAGTAGTCGGTGCGTGTCCGCTTTGGTCGAATATCCCCCAGGCCTTGGATCCGGGACTAAGTTCCAGTTAATTCAAAGTTAATCAACATTATTTTGCAACGGTGATTCAGAATATATACAGGCGCGCGGAATATACACACCGTGTATATCGGCCACCAAGTTTCGGTTTTGTCATTAATCAAGATCAACCGTTCGAATAGAAGACGTTAACAACTAACGTTATTACACGAGAAACTTCTCCCAGCCCGTTGTCCGTATTAAAATATTAATCAGAAGTCATCGAGAGAATAACCCCTTCTATCCCCCTATTTCTAAATATTAATAGAAGAAAGGAGATATCGAGAATTAAATCAAAAACCTTCTCAAATCTCTCACTCTCGTTTTCTCTCGTTTTTCACCCCGATGCAACGTAATCCTCTCTCGAAAATGCTGCGGATAATCAGATCGTTCGTTCAGAAATTCGCGATAATTAGATATCGCTCGTAGATTCCGCGGTGAGTCCGTGGAGAAAATTTTGAAACGAGACGCAATCTCGTTTCTGCGAATCCCTCGGAGGATCGCGGTGCACGTCGGAATATAAAGTGATCGTTTTACAGCGGTGGACGCGACCCCGCAATCGGTCTTCGTTGGCACGTCATATATCGTTACCGGACTCGTACAAACTGGCTTGGTCCAGTTGCGATAATCCGAAATGGAGAGAGAGAAAGAGAGAGAGAGAGAGAGAGAGATCGCTCTTTTATTCTCTTAATTGGTTATTCTTCGGTTCAACGGGCGTTCGAATCGCTTGAGAATTATCGAAATTCGTTCCTTCGCGTTCCAAAGGACAGTAATTAGATTCGGTGGTGATTCTGATTTATTGCAGCTGGTAATTTGTTAAAATTAGCATTACATAGCGTATTTATTGGATTAATGATCGAGATGATTATTTACTTAAGAAATTCGTCAGGCAATTTAATATCGGATTTTTCGTTTTCCTGAAAAATTATCGAAAACGCGTGATAATTCTGATTTTTACTCGCGTTTAATTACACTACTTGTGTTAGAATGTTTACAAATATTATTGTTGTGGGATAATAATTGTCGAATGGAATGTATCGCGAAAAAGTGAATTAATGATATTTCGCTTCGTAAAAGTACGATTACTCGAAATTGGGGAGACATTTAACAAGCATTACAAAAGGTAGACGATAAACAGGCGGAGCAGCACATGTTTTTATGCCAAATAGGATTTGACAGGAAGTTGCATGCTCTTAGACAGCAGCGAAAGGCTCTCCGGAAACTTTTCCATGCACTTTACCGCGCGCTATTGGTGTTTTCATCGCGAAACTTGGGTAATTGAGAACTTTGTACTTTATAACTGTCCATCATAACACTTTTATAATAGCCAGCAGGCAGTTTTTGCGCCTCCCCGCGCGGAAGCATAGCTCTGGTGAACTTTCTTCGAGTATTTCTCACAAAATATCGGCGCACACCGAACGGAAAACCGTATCAAAATCCGTTCTGAAATTTCGAATCACGACTAACAGCTTGTGCGAAATCATGAATCATCGTATTGTTCAAAGTTTTAATTCCAATCCTTTTTTTTATTTGAAAATCTTCTAAGAGATTTATTTAAATAATTACATCGCAACAATTTGTTTATATTCTACCTAATAACGACAATTATTAAGAAAGTTCAATATATGTACACAAGCTTTAATATTAGGCTCGAATGTTATGGAATAGAGGCAGCTGAAATCCTTGTCGAGATTTTCAATAAATTTAATTCTTAATAGTCGTTGTATAAATTATAATACCAAAGTTGAGCGTCTCCAGAATCTTCCAGATTCCATTTCGGGCTATCAGTAATATCTATGCGTGTTAAAAGATGATCCACTCTGCTTCGATTAATGCATTGCCAATTTAATTTCTTGTGTTCGAACTATTATCCTTCACAGTACCGTTGGAAATACAATTTGCCTCTAAAAAGTTGCCTTCTTTTTTATCTCACAAACTGTATTTGCAAGCGTTCATTTTTTTTTCTTCCGATAGATCCGTGAATGGAATCTTAAGAATATCCAAAGAATTAGAAACCGTAGCTTCCTTAGCTAGAACTCTCTCATTCCCGCAGATTCCTATGCGAGAAGGTATCCAGTACAATTTTATTCAATATCTATTAGAATAATTAATTCTAATTTTCTAAATAAACAAATTGAAACGAATTCCATAGTTTCTCATTTCCCTCAAACTCTCGTGCCAATAAATGGATAATAATTTTTATCCTCGAAACAATACGACGACATCGCGAATAATTCCACACAATAACACAGGTTTCACGAAATATTCCTCGTTAAACACCAGTGAATATCGTCGGAGGTCGTATGTATGTAAAATATAATACCCGACGAGGGGGTGTGATCCCCTCGGCTTGTACAGAACGACAAACTTCCAGGCGTTTCCTCCGATTTCTCCCCCCCTCCGCCGATGCTGTCGTCGATGCTTTGCCGCGATACGACTGAATTAAACGGTGATAAAGGTCGACGATAGTCCGCCTCGCGATGAATAATTCAACGCGGAAAAGTAGATGCTGGAGAATTCCTTTCTTAAAACCCTTGAGCGGGTGTGCTACGGTTTCGTTGAAAATCAGAGGGACGCGAGATTGAAATTTGCCCGCTACTCTCGCCGCTAATGCCACTCGCATTACCAAATTTCAATCGAAGGGTTGCTGTCGATTGAGCCTGTCATCCATTTCTGTTATTCGTTCTGACGTGGAGAGCGGGATTGCGTTCGATGTAGGTGGAGACAAACACCTTTTCCGATAAAACGCCTACGCCCTCTTCTTTGGGTTTCAGAAGGGGAAACTTTTCTCGCGTGGGAAGTGAAGAATTATTTCGAGCCACTGGATTAAGAGTCAAGGTCTGTGTTTATTATCCCCCTTGGACCAGAAGAAATTCAATACTTAAGATAAATTTACGATTGGAAGAAACGAAATTCCCTTATATCTGGACACAACTGTGTGCAAAGATAATCCGTCTACGTTAATATGCATAAGTTTTCATGGTCCGCCCTTGCCGACGAATCCTAATCAAAAGCGTCGCAAACTCGGATCGAGATCTTTACGAGTCCATCATCCCGGTTGAAACCGTTGGCCATAAAACGGATATTTCGCGTTTCATCCAAGCTTTTACGAACTTTCCAACACTCGTTTCGAATTCCTTCTTATTAATAATATTACACGCAGCAGGTGGGAGAGAGATAGATTCAATGGTTTAGAGTCTTTACCTCTATCGAATTTTTTCAGGGAAGAAGGGGAGTGCAACTGTGATAAGCTTTAGCGATAATGAAAGAAGAGCCGATTATCAAGAACTGCGAAGCTCTTCGAGTGGCCCTTGACGCGATCCAGAGTGCTCCTCGAGCGCTCCCCGCCAACAAGTCTCTGAAAATCTCGAGAAAGCAAAAAGTCCTCGCCGCGTACATTCGCGGAAAGCGTGCGGTCTACGAGGCTCGCAACTTCGAATCGAATCTCTATCTCAAGGAATTTTTTAATAAAGAGTTGCGTATATAGGGAAAAAGTGGGCCAAGATTATTATCGATCGTACGAGGATTTATTTTTATCTCGTTTCACCGTTTCGAGCACGTATGAAGGGCGATTAGCGATTACAAAAAAGGGAGGACAGGGGAATAGTGGGCAGACATATACATTCGTCGTTATGTTTCCGCGATACAACATTTCCGTTTTGGGGAACTCAATTCCGGTTGGAAAATAGGCGGTGTGACGGAACAAATGGCCGAGCCTGCCTGGATGTCGCTTAATAAATCGCTCGCTCCCGAGCACCCTAGTTTTTCGCCTCCTTTTATCTCCACCCTACAATTTTTCTTCTCCTCGTTACTTCAATCTCGCATACGAATACAATTTTCTATCTTGGCGAATATGGATAAAAAAAAATTAGTCGGTGAAAAATTTTGACCAACGTTTTTACATTAATAATCGCATATATATATATATATTTCCTCGAAATCAATGATTTATTTCTTTTTTTCCTCCGCAAGAAAATGTATTTCAAAAACGGTTAAAACTCTAATTACAATGCCAATACCAGATTAAATTTATGATACGGGAATATAATTGATATTCTTACTAAAAATGAACTCGCCGATAAAATCACGCATTAATTTTACATATTACAAATTTTCCCCGTTCACGATTTCCCCACCAAATTCCGAACAAATAAGGTTGCCGATACGATCGGTCCCTGTGGAAATGCCAGCTTGGTGTTCGTCCCGCAGTTTGCATTATTCGTGGGGCGAATATAATCAACAGGGATGAACGGGAATCGAGAAAAGAACAAAAGCGACTCCTTGCTAGCTCCTCCTTCCCTGTGTCTTTTATTATCCCCGCCGCCTCCTTTCTACGCCCGCTCACTCGATTATCGACTAAACGTAAACGTTATCCGGACCGTGGCTAGATCCTTTCCTTCGTCTCCTCTCGGATTTGTACCAAACGTACAAAGCGGTTCAAGCGGTGTAAGTTTGTATTTTCTTCGATGCAAATTTGTTTTTCCGAGTTGGTGGATTTGTTTGGGAGGACAAGCAATCGAGTACACTCGATGAAAGTTTCTTAATTGATTTATCGTTCCTTCGTTAAAGCATTTTGTTTGTTGTCGAGAAAATTGTCGAATAAGAGGGGAGGGAGACGTTTCGTACGCTCCGGTACGAAAATATATTCTGGGGGAGGGGACCGCGTCAGGTTGACGGAATATAAATTGTAAATTAATTTAAGTTACCGGAAAAGTGTATAATTCCGTACAATGGAGCTCGTCACCGCGAGTTTCAAGTCATGCGCTCGCGAAGATCGCAAATTCGAATTAAAATTCTCTCGTCCCGCTCTCGCCACACGCTCTGGCATTTCTTAATTATTTAACGAGGCGTGAACGCTCGACCACCGCCTCTCACCGCCGTAAATAGAGATAAATGTATACTTTTGGAATAAATACTTTCAATTATAACGCGGAGATTAGAGTTGTAACGAACGTGGGATTCTCCATTCCCATATTTTGCACTTTCTTCCTTTCGCTAGGGAATACTCTTCTTTGAAAAGAAAAAATCTTGATTGATCGACACCTCGAATCTCGAAAACGTTCGATCCTTTCGCAAATATTCTTGTTCCTACTCTTTCCTCTAAATAAAGCAGCGCACGAATCAGTAGAGTAGATCCTTTTCTTTTTCTTCTTCTTCTTACGCAATTCTCGCGCAATTTTCTACGTCTACCAGCCTCGAGGATATTCCACACCCCTCGTCGTCTCGCAATTCATACTAGTTGAACCGAGGAAATGTGCCTAGAAGACCTAAAGGGCGAACGCGCGCTATGTGGGACGTTGGTCGGGCCAGAAATCCCTCTCACGATTTCCGCATGCCTGCAAGAAGCCAACGGAAACGCGAGGGGTCTGCAAGGGGTAAGACGTCGGGGAAGCCAATAAGAAAGAACAAAGAAGAGGGAGGAAGGAAAAAAAAGGGGGGGGAAGTAAAAGCAAGAAGAGAAGAAGGAGTAAAAGCAAAACGATGAGAACGAGGTACAAGTGGGTTGAGGGCACGCAAGATCTGATGGTAGCAGGATAAACGGACGACCGGTAATTTTCTACGGTAGCTCAACTGCTGCCATTTCCCTTTCCCCCTCCTTTTTTTACCTTTCTCTCCCTCTCCCTTTCCCTTGCCCTTTCGCCTCCTCCCAAAGGAGAAGGAACGATCGTGAGTGTCGCGAGCGGAATTTCTCGAGCCGTTACTCTCCTCGTCCAATTTCGTCGCCTGTCCCTCCTCGAGCTTCGAGGGGCACTCTCGCCGTGAAAACAGCCACTTCGGGACCAAGAGGATATTTCGCACGCGCGTGCGAAAAACACGCGTAATGGCGTATATAACAGTGAGCGGTGTCGTTTCGCCGCGGATTTCTCTCCTCTCCTCTCCGCGACCCCCTCCCCCATTCCCTTTTTTTATTTTTCTTCCGACGACGGGAAGAATGGGAGGGGCGATACGCGGGCGATCGAGAGAAATGGCGTGACGTAATTGATCGCATCCTCCTATCTGATCCCCTCCCCGACGAGAAACGAAGGTTTGCCGGGGTGTCGTTAAGGATTTTATTTTCGAGCCGACCCCCAATCGTACACCGTTGTCCGTGCGAACGATGGGACGAAAATTTTATTCGTGAATGAAAAAAAATGTGTTCACATTTACATTTGGAGAAGGAGGAGGAAGAGCTTTGTATTCGTAAATCGTTTTCCTCTCACGCGAGAAAAATGAGGGATTGGAATATTTCTAGCTCGAAAAATTTTCAGAAATCGCGGAATTGTTATCAGATATTTTTCCGATTAAACGGATTTGCGGAAATACGCGTCGATGAGCAAGCGTCGTGAGCAAGAGATGGAACACGGATGGAATTGTTGGGCGCACGGATCGTAATCGAAATGTCGTTAAAAAATATTTCCCCGTTTTCCTTCTTAATTTTCGTAGGAATAACGGGAAACGGGTTTGGAACGAGCCGCTGTTAAAAAATTTAACGAACAATTTACCGGGCGAGTAAGTTGGTCATCGGAGGAACGAGCTGCTTAATCCAAGTTGTAAAAAGCACTTACACTTTTAAGAGAGTTTCTCCGCATCGTAAATGCCTCCCCCTCTTACGCTTTAAAGGATCGTTCTTAAATTTTCGATTGAATCGAAAATTAGCCTCCTTTCAACCCTGTTTTAAATTCGGATTAATTTCGATCCGGTTTGTTATTGCATCTCTGGTCTTATTTGTTTTATATAGCGACCGATACGATGATATTAATATTATATCGTCGTAGTTATGGGCATTATTGCGTTAATCCGATAATTATCATATACTACTTAACTAACATTGTACATTACTTGGTGTGAATAACGATAATAGTTATACACACGGCTACACGGTTTATTGTAGTGCAATTAATTTCATTATTAATGGAACAGAGTGTAAATTAATTTATATCGATCGAAATAATATCGCTTCGTTATTATTAAAAATTTTGCGACTTATTGTTAAAAGTCTTTCACTCTTCGTTCCGATATTTCAATTCAACATTTGTACGGATGATATAAAAGGAAAAAGAAAAAAAAAAAAATTGATCAACATAACGTCAAACGTTCACCTTTCTAATTCATACTTTCAACACTTGCTTGTTACGTTTCTCTATCGATACGTAAGAAATAACAACAATTCTGTTGTTTCAAAGTTTATTTAGTAGAACAGGATCCTATGCGCTCTGATATTTCACCGATATTCTCCATCGGAGACAATTATCTCACTTCAAAGAGAGAAAGGGAGAGAAAAATAAACCGTGGTTAATATGGCATCGTCAATTAACATAAACTTCTCGCAAAACACGAGGTTCTGTTGGCGACTGAGGGGGGGATGGCGGCATACGACGTATCGATTTCCCACGGATATACGCCGAATGCAAATGCCCTTTCTTGCCCGGGCTATATTTCGTATTCGCCTGGATTCGGCCTGGCCTGCTTAGAAATTCGAATACCGAATTGCGCCACGAAAAATAAGGCGATCTATCCTCCGATTGATTTATACCTGGCATATTTATGCGTTCATCTCCCCCCACGTGTACTCGTCGAATGCGCCGGATTAAATTAAAAACAGCACGGATCGCGGCTACTGAATAATATTCGATCGGTTTCGTATTCCGTGAAAAAAAAAAAAAAAAAAAAGAAATCAAGAAAGAAGATGCCGTACCCTTCGTTTTGCATGTGAGCTTTTCGAATAGTGGGACGCGATTTATCAGGATTATCGGGTATTCTTCCGACTTGAAAATAAGGGTGAATCGAAGAACTTGTGCGAAATTCACGAATTTTTTCTCCCTCCAATTGTGGTGAGCGGGATATTTTTATATCGAAGAGAGGATTTCGATAATTCATAATAAATCTCTCTCTTTCTCTATTGAAATAAAGATATTAAAAAAAGAAGTAGATTTACTTTTTTTCCTTAACAAACTTACTAATTAAAATTTTCTACAGTTATTTTCTGTTCTTCAGAGGATGTGACGTTACGAGAATGAAAGGCTTAACAAAGAATCGTTTCCGGAACCGCGTCTCACTTTCTACAACTATACAATTATAAATATTGCTCGAATATCAACAAGTAAACATTTAAAATAAAATAAAATAAAAGTGAAGAACGAACGAAGAGAATAATAATATTTATATAATTTTATTTAGATGAAAGAAACCTCTCGATTTTTGGTCGCGACTTTTCCATCTCAACTCTCAAAACTTCTTACTCCCGAAACATACATACCATCTTCATCTTGGCGAAGATCAGCGAGTCGTGCAGAGTAAATCGACGTTACACGGTCATCCATTGGGTGTCAAACGTAACGTAAAAGGGCGACGATTTGTCATCGAATAACTATAACCGCGCGTCGCCTGGACGAGCGTGAACGACCATCTGCTGTTCATCCCCTTCCCTCGTATAGATAAACTGGGAGGGGTTGGGTGGCCGCGATGGACGCATTCTTTCCGCCTCCAGAATGGCTGGATATTCTCCCTCGTGGCTTTGGATTTTGCAATTTGGATCCACGGGCGTGGCAAGTCCGTGGAAGCTTGATAACGCGTCGCGGCGTCGAATCGGTGAAAGGAACAAGGGAGGATCAAGGGTGGCACGGTTAAGAGAGGGGAGGGGTGAGGACCAGTTGGCTGGCGCCGGCGGGTGGAAGCTTAGCATGAAAAATGCCTGGATGATCCCCGAGAGTCGGAGAAAAATTATATCTTAAGCTCTTTCTCGCATACGTGTCCTTTACGGCCAACAGCCACCCTCCATTAGAATACCCTCGAGCGGGGGGATGATTCCTGCTCTTCCCCAGATAGGCAACGCCTAGTGTGGAGCCAAGTACCACTTATTACAGATGTTACGTATTCTTCGCGATATCGCACGTGTCGTTTACAAATGCTTCTTCTTTTTTTTTTCTTTACGTTTTTGCGTTATTTTTTTTAATGTTCTCAAATAGATCGAAACAAAACCTATCGTAAAAGCTTCTCGTAACGAAGAAGAAGGGAGAGCAATTAGGAGAGTAAATTATCAAATATGTGATAGTTGTTTCGTTCAATCGAAAAGTTTCTTCCAATCCGCGATACACGAGTTTGGAAATATCATGTTTTATTCACGAATATTTGAAAATAATCCGTAATTATTACAATTGGAAACGAAGCGAATAAATCTTGGAAGAGTTTCAAGTCTGAAGAAGAATGAGGAGAAAGAGAATGAACGAAAGAGGAATGGATATCTAGAGACGCGATGCGAATTTTGCAAGTTTCGATAGTTTGTCCAAACGTTTTCGAAGGATCGTTGTATCCGAAGCTGCTCGGTCGAAATGGATTTCACCGGCGGCGCTATTGTATCGATAATGGTGGCGTCCTCGTAACTATTTTATTGAGCCAATTCCAACGACGTAACCCGTCGTAACGAGTGACAGCGCACGCAAATCCGCCGCTATCTACATTTTGACACGGTTGTCGCCGCGATAACGCCGTCCGCCCGCCGCGAGCTATCGAAATCTACCGACATTTCCACCAATTCCGACGTTCCTCGCTTCGATCCAAGTCTATTTGCCCTTGTCTCTCCTCTTTCCATATTTTTATTCCCCCTTTTTTTTTTTATCTTTCCATTTTACTTTCCTTTCTTTTATTTTCTCTTCCTTTCTTTTTTTCCTTTTTTTCCTTTTTTTTTTTTGTCATCGATAACTCTGACGCGAAATGAAATTTCTCCCTCTCTCTCTCTGTGAACATCGGACTCAAAATTTCGAATTTCACAAAAATTCGAAATTTTTTTGATTGGTTCCTCTCGAATCGAATTTATACACGTGAAAATTTTCTCATACCGAAATTCCGAAGTATACAATCGATACGCGTGATTTTATTTGTCTAATTGTTGTTAATTGTTATTCGTATACGACGAACGTTTTCGCGTTCAACAGGATCATATTCGATAACCCCGAGGATTACTCGAATTTTAGACCGATTTACGACCGGCATTATCATATTCAAGACTTCGCAAGCAGTTTACCGTGTGCCATGTCAAACCTCTTGCGTTACTGCCTCTATAATAATTCTCCAGGGATCCTCCTCCTACTCGTAAACGAATCACCGAGATAATATAGTTTAATAGTTTTATATACACCGTCTTCTCGTCTCTGATTCGGGAATAAGTGCCTTTTAACTCGATTGAATCAACGAGTCCAAGAATTTATATACAGTTTTCGTTTTTTGCTTTTCTAAACTTTTTTAACGAAAATATTTCCAATGATACTCTTTTATTATTCGTCTCAATCGTAAACGATTAACCAAAATAATTGATATCCTTCAATTTACTGGAAAAAACTTTTCGATAAACCATTCATACGAATACTCTCAATTCTTTTACTTGGTATTTTTATTTATCTCTCTTTTTTATCGATTATCAAAAATTGGCAATTCGTTTCACAATTGCGTTCCACGTTTCAAGGATGAAATCGGAAGGGAGGGGATGATCGTCACCGGTTCAGAGGTAATTGTTCCAAGACGAGATCCAATTTCAGAACTCGCAGACTCATGGAAATCGGGTGGTACGCGACTCGACCGGCTCTCAGGAGAGGAACGTTTCAAGGTGGATGGTAAAAATGAATTCAATGGCTCGTCCGGATTAACCCGATTCCAGGCCAGCGGTGTGCCCGCTCGTTTCGTTCGCCCATTCAATTTAGCTTCACGCAAATAGCAGCCGGGCCGGGGGGACAGAGGAACAGGGGGATGGGCCGGGCCGCGCGAAATTATGTTTGCATGTCCCTTTTGGCCCGTGTTCGAGAGCCGCCTGCCTGCCTTCTTGGCCGTGCACACGGATCGTCGAGCTTACGCCGATACGCCTGAATTCGTTATTTGTCCCCCTCGATTTTCGTGGTGCGAGCTCTCGAAACCAGAATTTTAATCCCCATCCTCCGAAACCTTCATGCGCGGAACGTAATGAAATATTGCATCTTCGATTTAATCTCGTTAATATCGCGAAAATAACATATTGCGAAAATAATTGGAATTTTGCGAAAATGAGAAAATGGAGGAGAAATTTGAAGTTTTTTATTTCGAATTATTATCGCAATCGTATCGTATTTCCGTATTTATGATTCGAGGCAAAAATTTTATTTTCGATGGGATTGGAATTTTCGTCTTCGAGAATTTTGAAAAAAAAAATCATTCCCGAGGATACGAATTCTCGAAGACGGGAAATCACGGGAACGTCACGCGAACAGCGTTCTCCAGAGGCGTCACGAGCGAGCCCCGTTGGCGTCCCGTAAATTCTAAGAAAATTTATAGCAGTTTCTCGCGTTATCCCCGCAGTTTGGCCCAGAACCTGTTCGACGACTGGAACTGTCCAACTTCTCCAACGATTTACCGCCTTGTGCCTTAAATACCCAATAAACTGACGATCCGTTAATTGTCCCGTACCGATGTAAAACGAGATTACGACGAGATTCTCGACGAGCTTCGATCGTAAATATCCCATCATCATCCCATTACGACGATCAAACGCGTTATATATTTTAATTCTAAAAGAAAAAAAAAAAATACTAATTCCTTTCAATTTTTATCCACTCGATTCATTTGGACGTGCTTAATTCACCAACGACAAAATTACACCGCGATTCGATTAACAAGCGTCGAACAACGAGACGAGAAATTCAGCGTCGATCCGATCCCTACGAGGAAGTAGGTGTATCTTGATACGTTGTGAAACACGGTGGAAGATTCCTGGCTGAGACGGAAAAAGGATTGGTTGAGCTGTCGTCGCAAAGTAATTACGCCGTTGCGTGACGGCTACACAAGTTCGTAATGGCGCAAGTTTCCTTCCCTATCTAAGACGTACGGGGAGTTAACTTGTAATTAGACATGTCGTACGGTTTACCGACACCGAGATACCGTTTCCCCTCCTTCGTGCTCGTCCGGGCTTGCAACCGCTTCTTCTTTGCTTTATCCCTTACGATCTTAAGTCTCTCTCTCGCGTACACTTTCCAGTATCGCGCATAGTTTACGTTTCGACGAATTTCGAGAGAGGAAGAAAGCGTTGCACCCGATCATAATTTAAACGGTGTACATTCCGTACTTTGGAAACCGCGCGTGCACGATAGACTTTAAACTTAGATCCGGAGGAAACGAGGGAAAACATCTGGAGAAGAGAGGAGAAGAGAGGAGAAGAGAGGAGAAGAGAAGAAGCGTCTCGTCGATAATTAACGGGGCCGTCGATCGTCGTATCGATTTATCGTTAAGAGTAAATGACGTGGCGAACGTGGCGAAACTCGAGACGACACGTCCCTGTTATCCGCCTAAGAAATAAATTGCGACGCGGTCATACTTATCATAACGAGAATCCGATAACGTGTATCCCGTGTATTACACCCCAATCCCCCGCCAATTCTTCAAAATGTTTTTAGCAAACATCCAATATGGTGGATAGCTCCTCGTATCCGAATTAATAATACAACAGGAAGACGCACGGAAACCGGTTACGGACGACGAGTAATTTTTTCGATATTGAACGCGAATATTCCGCGAAGAACACGGTGAAACGAGAATTTATTTTCATTATATCAAATTTATCCTTCGTTCGTTTTAAGATTAACCAAGTTTTTCTATCTATTCGTGAGCAAGAGAGAGAAAGAGAGATTTTGAGCGACGAACGAGTAAGATTTCCCGGTGCTCGCCATAAATTTCGATTTCTGAACAAGATTGCGAGCAGAGAGGGGGGGAAAAACAAAAAAGAATAGAGAAAAAAATTCACAGCGCGAATCCTCTTAAGTCATAATGGCGACTAATGAAGACGAACGCACAGCCCGAGTTTCGCCACTGTCGCGTTTTAACGATATACAAATGTAATTCGCGTATTTCACCACTCCTACTTCAACCATTGTTCTCCATCCCGGCCAAGAATTAAACCCGTGACGAGATCTGGACGTTTCTTCGTTTTCCATTTTCCACGATAAAGAGGGTAGCTCGACCGATAGATAACTCTCTCTACAATTCTTTATCTCTCTGTCTCTCTTTCTTTCTCTTATTAGAATACCTCGACTTTAACGAATTACTTTCGACTTTTATTTCGATGTCCATTTCGTTTCTTATTTTTAAACATCTTATTTTTAAATATATTAAATATACAATCGTTACAATTTGACTACGGCATCAATTCCACTCAATTTATTTGTATTACGTATATTTTAGCTTTGTCGTTACTCGATCCGACACAAATCTTCATCGTTCGTGTTTCGCGATAAATGAAAATAACATGTTTAACGGTTGAGCCCGGCAGGCATGTTGCACATTACGTAAATTATTCAAGTAAAGTTCGTTTCAATGCACGATGTTATGCTTTTGTCGAACAACCGGTGTCGAGATCGTGGGAATTTCTCTGGAATTAATTAAAAAAAAAAGAAAAGAGAAACACGAAATTGTTCTACCAAGAAACCCAGTTTCTCCTTTCCTTCTTTTTTTTTTTTTTTTTTTTTTTAAGAACGTAGAACAGAAAAATAAATCGTGTTCGAGTGGAAGATATCTCTCTTTTCTGTTTCACCTTTAAATTCATCCGTTTCTTTGATACCATTCTGACGTCGTTCGACTGTTATGGAAATAGAATCGAAGTTGCGTCGTGTCGTCTCGAATGGTCTTGAGAATCAGACTTTATAGAACGACGTTTCTTCACTATTTAAAAGCAACATTTTTTTTTTTATTTATTAAAGGAAAAAAGGAAACTTTGCTGAAAAAAAGTGCAAAAGTATTATACGTGTTGTTAAGTACAAATCGTCTTAATTATTTTCGTCATTAACAGATGACTGATGAAAATATTTTTATCGGAGGAACGACGCGTGATTTTCCATACAAAGTCGGGCAAGAATGATCCAATGTTGTTCCAATTTTCTGCCTACGTCGATCCAAGACTCCTCCGTTTTCCTCCGGCCGCGATTGGCCGAGGAAGAAAAACTCGTAATAGCGAAAGGAAGTCGTTACTGAAATTCCGAGCAAAACTTTCCCATTGGACAAAGGTTAGCAACAATGCCGTTGTCGTTACAATACGGTTCGCCAGTCAAAAAAGTTGAATCCGAAAAAGAAATATCGAATCCGCTCGATTGGCCGTCGGATCCGATAAAACTATGCCATATTGATTTTTTCGTTTTTATCCATCTTCCATAGATATTTTCTCTTTTTTCTTTCCTCTACCTTTTTTCCCCCCCTACATATAGAGTTAAACAGATTAAACAGTACTTCTTTCGAAAAGTTAGGGAAATTTTTGAATTTTGCAATTTTTTTTTTTCCCCCCCATTTTTCCATTTAACGTTTCAACCAAAGTCTCGATCGTCCATTCGTTGTCCCGCGATATTCCACGACCGTGCACCATTGACCAATATCCATACTCTCTGTTCTCTACTTTTTTTCTCTCTCTCTCTCTTCTTTTTTCGAGGAGCTAAAACTTTTTCACTTTTTCCAAAAAATGCCAGCATGCGTTTTTCCTGCAATATCCTACTTTCTCTCTTCTATGTCTCTTCCATCCGCGTGACACGGTATTTTCTACTTTCAGTTTACGTATATATCAGGATTAAAAATTGTCGATTTATTTTATAATAAAAGGGAAAGAGAATATCGGGGGCGGGGGAAAAAAAGGCGAAGGGAATTTCAGCGCACCGCGGATGTCGTCCGCCGAATTCCAATCGATTCTTCCGAACCACGTGACTTCACTTATCCATCACGTTGGAGCGTCCAAGTTTTTGACAAAGAAGAAAAATTCGTGGCGAGGAAAGCTCGCTTCGTTATCGGTCGCTTCGATAAACACGCGCGAATGTATCCCGCGCAAAAGTCGAGAGAGTCGTCCATTTTTATCGCGAAATTATACAGTCGTCGTGAACAAAACTGTAATTTCGCTATTTCCCTGCCTCCCTGCCTCGTGGCCTAGCTGGCGCGACTCTATTGAGAGGTGAAATGGCGGTGAATCGGGCAAGTGGAAAATTCAGCGCGGCATAAAGTGAACGTCGGCGATAACAAAGTTTTACGGCGCATCGATCGTTTTTCGAATGTACAATTGCAGCTGGCGCGATTCAGCGTCTCCTTATGCGCCCCTCTTTCGACTTTTTATGGATGGGGGATGATAAACCTCCCTATATATATATATATATATTAACCCCGTCAGAGGTCTATAAATCCGGATAAATGCTCGCGCATTGTTACACACGTAACAACGTGGTGTAACGCGACCCTATTCGAATATTCGCCAAAAATTTAATAAACCAGGACGGAATGCAAGAATCGGTTCCTTCATCTCTACGTTCGAAGTACAATAATAAAGAAATGGCGAGGAATGAAACTTAGCTTCGTTTGCTCTGAGTAACATAAAAATACTTTTTACTTTGCTAGTTAGATTTTACGAAACGACACGACCAATCATCAGTCGGAGTAAAAATTTCTCGAAACGCGGTTTTGAAATATGAATTTAATATAATATAAGGCAGACACTAGTCAGAACATTGTCCTGAATTCATCCCCATCCAGCCAAGTATTTTCCATCGCGATGCCCGTCCTCTCGGTTACTGAAGAACGAGGAGGAAGAAGAATAGAAAGAGGAAGAGGACAGGCTGAAGCACAGCCGGCGTAGCTAGAGTAGCACTTCTTAGCTACCATAATGAACGCGTCGAGGGCCATAAAAGTGATGCCACTACAATTTACGTTGTCTGGACGGTGTCGACGCCCGACGAGGGAACACTTCACTGGGACCGCATCAGTACCAGCAACGGACGACTGCGATTCGACGAAAATCATCTCACTCTCCCCCCTCTCCCTTATTCTCCCGTAATCTAACCCTAATCAAACGTCTATAAAATATCCCCAAGAATTTTCGGGATTCGTTCGATCACCAAAGGGGAGATCCGACTTCCAACGTCGGTCCGAGTTTCTCGAGCTTCGATTTCGATCGAGTTTCACTTCGATCGAGCTTCGATTTCGATCGAGCTTCACTTCGATGGTCGTAAGCGGGAATAAAGGAAATCCGTTCTCCCCCCGAAGGTTAAGCACGCGATGAAATTTCTCCTCGAATCGATCCGCTCAATCTCTTCTCCCTACCTCGCTGACACTCTGAGAAAAAAGTAAATAAACTTTTGTCCAACCAAAGTTGTACACAATCGGTTAATTCGATTTTACGTTTCGTTATATTCTCTTCTCTCCCACTGTCAACACTCTCTTGACGGAAATCGGTCGAGACTCGGGGAAAAGTATCCCCATAACCATGAGAGGTTCGGACAAAGAAGCGTCGAGTCGAGCCAAAAACCGTAAAGAAACAACTTCGAAGAACCCTTCTCCCTCTTTTCTCTCGACTTCGTCTAATCTGTTTGCGCGCAGATATGGAGTGGTCCTTCTCGCCCGAGTAAACGTCCACCACGATATTAATGTACGGAGGGAAAAAGTTGCCAGTGTTGACACTATCGAGCTCTCGTCGTAAAAAAAAAAATCCACGTTCGAGAAGAGGGTTGGAAGGGGCGGATAAAGGGTTCGTTCGTTCGTTCGTTTCTCTGTGTTTATCCGCACATTTCGATACGTGCGGTTTTTTACCAAACTCGCGCTTATTCTACGGAATCTCCGTAAGAGATTGGAAAGTTACTTCGGGGACAATTATTATTCTTCCTCGTATTCCAAAGTTACGGCGATATTGATTAAAGTTTCCACGGTACGCGGATGAAACGGGGAGCCGATTGGTTCCCATTTTCTTCGCCACGAAGACGACGGTGCGCCGGCAACATTGATTCACGGCGAGCCGTCTTTTGTCACAGAAATCGCGACGCGATTGGCTGGAGGGTGGCTCGTTTCGTCGAACGAAAATCGAACGCTAATTGTCACCGTTCGATCCTTCTCGCGGTTAATTAGCGAAGCGACAACCGTTCCGCAGAGTGGTCGATAACCAAGGAAAATGGCGTTGGTTGACGACCGGTCGCACAATGCTTCTTCGACACTGTCAACGATCTTGTTGAGAAAAGATACTCGATACTCCATTTCCTCTCTCTCTCTCTCTCTCTCTTTTTCTATTATTCATTCATGTTACATTATGTTATATTATAAAATACGAAATGATATGAAATTTTACATGTAATGAAATTAAATTAAATTAATTTGAACAGAGTTTAAGATTCAACGTGTTAGCGTTCGAAAGTGTTCGGATTCGCAATCATTTACGATCATTTTTCCCTTTGCAATTGTCAATATTATTAATATATTAAAGTATACGATAAAATTTATTTCGTTGCTCGAAAAACAAAAAGCAAAAAATGATAGAATTATCCCGTTTAGCGCAAGCAATAATATCTAATCACGGCGAATACGTTGAAACACGCGTAAAACGTCGCGTAAAAAAGTAACGAGGATTAATTTTATCCACGAGGATATTAAATGTTTAAGTAACATCTATTACAGATTTCATAAGTATCCGGTGTGTGTGTGCACGGGTTCAGGATCAGGATTTAAGCGGAAAGAACGAAACGGGTGAGCGGAAACTACGGCCGGACGATAAACTCTGTCGAAAAACGCAGGGGGGTACGGAAGAGGTAGGGGGTCGAATTTGACCGAATTTCCGGCCACTGTTCCACCGTTAATTATCGTAATTACGTTTTATCGACAACGAGATGGCACATTGAGCGGAAATTATTGTCTCACTTTTTGCGGCACGACGCCGACGGACGCGTCCCGCCTGTTAATTGCGGCCGACGAAAATTACTCCAACATAATTCGATCGGTTTAATGCATATTACCGAAACAGCTGTCTCCCTTGTATCCGCGAAACCTGTCGCGCCTAGACCGCGCTGTAAATCTTCCGTGATATCGCGGTTTCCCGATTCCGTCGATCCCCCTACCTTTTTCCGTGTCTCTCTGTGTCGCGTTGGGAAAAAGAACACCTTTTGAAATCGCGATACGAAATGGTGTATATATATATATAGAGGTGGCGAACGATCCAGCGATATTAGGATTAGGTACTAGAATCGCTACTCTTTATTTCTCCAATTCCGCTTTATTGTTTTCCATTGCCTCATTTCCCATTTCCAAATGCTTCCCGTGTCGCCGGGATAGCGCCTATTTTCCAACCGTTTCTCACACTCGAATTTCTTCCCAATTTTTCCTCAAGTCCCTTTTTCGACCTCTCGCTTCGATCAATTCCGAATCCCTCTACTTTTTAATCTTTCTGCGATCTGTTCAATCTCTCGCAAAATTTCAAGTTCGACAGCTCGGCGACCGAGGTAAAAATTATTTTTCACACGCGTTAATCGCTACATCCCAAGGGATCGTAACGATTTGTACGTCGATAGGTTTGTTCGTTGATGCTTGATATCCGCGCTTGCGTCAAGCTATGATTCGCGCGCAACAATGCTAAACCGGAAATGGAATATTTGCTATCTACAGGTGTATCATGCATCGGTGTATCCATTCTTCCTCCCCCCCTCTCTGTCGATTAAAGTCGACTCGTTGCCGCTGTTCATGGAAACGAGCCTCGATAACTTTAGCGAGCGCGAGATACGTTCCGCTCTTCGAGGGACAAATGAGCCTGGTTGTCATTCGTGGCTTCAAACCAATTTATCGATCTCGACGCCGCTCGACGAATCGTCCCACTGATTCGCCCTTTTTCGAACGTGATTGATCGTTCGATAGAAAGTTTAACCGAGCAAGGATTGATGATCTTCCGGTAAGAGTAATATTCTAAGTATCAATTCTCCGTTTATAAAGGGAACATGCATGTAGAGAGAACAATAATTTCCCAAAAAATATCATAGATCGAGTTCGAATCCAATCGGTGCATATCAACGAAATCGATACGACAGAAGCGGTATATCTTCTTTAAAATGCTCTTTGTTTCGCATCGATACGACTTCTGGTTATCTAGTATCAATTTTCTTACATATAAAGTATATCCAAAAGGAATATCCGTAATAGAGAATAATATTTTCCAAGAAAAGGAAAAGAATGTTGTCTCTTGAAAGAAAATTATCGATCGAGTTCGAATTCAAACCAATCGGTGCATATCAACGAAATCGATACGAGAGAAGCGGTATACCTTCTTCTTTAAAACGATCTTCGTTTCGCATCGATGCGACTTCCGGTTCTCTAGACATCGCCGTTTAAAGAGAGTGCCATTAATTTCGACCGTTTCGCTTTCCTCGTCTCACGGTCGAAGACACCCTCTTCCTCTCTCCTTTTGCTACTGACCTATCCCAAGCCCGTGAATAGTGGGGATCAGAGAGAAACGATGACTCGGCGTCTTTCTACTACTACTACTACCGCCACCACCACCACTACTGCTGCTGCTGCTGCTGCTACTACTACTACTACTTTGACGTACGCATCTGGGGGAAAAAAAATTTAGGTCACGGCGCGACGTTTCCTAAAGCGCGCTGCGTATGTTTTAAGCGAACACTTTACAGATTTCGTATCGTATGGAGAACCGATCGAGAGATATCGACTTAAAAAGCACACTTGTAAAAAGCACACTTATATCGATCTCTCCCGGTATTTTCGTTAAAATTGCCGTCGGTGTTTTTTCTATCGGTATTTTCGATCAAAGCTCACACTTAAATTTATAACAATTTTCAGTAAAGTATTCGCACAAAGTCTCTCTGAAATGTTTACTTTAGAATAAATGTTGAATAAATATCGAGATCGATCGAGAAATTGGTAATCGTTGTTTTATTAACCGTGAAAAATTGTCCGTCTGTATAATAATAAAAAATTTCTATACGATTAAATAAGAAATATTCTTTTCCTGTTTGAATGAAACCGGTTGACATTTATAAAGACAAATTCGACGCAAGAGAAGACGAATGGCGATCGTTCTGAAAAAAAGACGAAGAGGGAAAGAAAGGTAGTCGAAATCGAGAACGAATCAGAGATCGTTTCGACGATCCTATCGGATAGAAATTCTGTCGATACAGCTGTGTCGTCCAAGTACGAGTAGTATATACAAGACGGTGTAGAGGATTACAATATCGATAGTTGAAATCGACTGGCGAAGATACTGCAAATACGACGCGAGGAGAAGGGTTTTTAGGATCTTCGAGTGGTCACTGGAGATTCTATTTTCCAAGGGAAATTTATCCTTTCAGAAATTCTTCCCCCACCCCTCGTGTATTTCATTATTGATATTTTTTCAAATAATCGAACTCGTGTCAACCTCTTTATCTACGATCGAATATTCAACACGATCGAATAAAACGATCGAATAAATATTAACGATCGACTTGAACAAACCCGTTCAAATTTCATAATCCTAATTCCATCATGTTACACGAATAATTTCGCTCGTGTCTTTTCGAATTCAGAATTTTTCATCCGTTATGATTAAATTTTGAAATTTAATTAACCCATTGGCGCAAAACATTTTCATTACCTATGATAAAAATTATTTTTCATCGCCCGTGAAACGAAAATTACGGCATTATCGCTCGAAGATGTGTATGTGTATCTCTGCATGTGCGACAATCATACGCCATCGGGTACGCATGTTTAATAAATAAAAAAATCATCGCGACAACATGCTCTATTCAATCCAAAAAATATTCGGAAAAATCGAACAACAACATATACATATATATATATATGCATAACGAAACGGGGAAACATATTTTTCTACTGCACTATTTCTGTGTGTTATTAAAAAATTCCAACGCGAATACGTATTCGCGTATTGATCGATAATAGACAAAATCGCGAGCCAATCGAAACGCGTATTTTATATACTCATAAAACTTGTCATTCGATTGATTCCAGAGAACGTTGCCATTAAATCCTCGAGAAATATTGCATTCTACGGATGGGATTATTAAAAAAAAAAATTTGTGTGTTCTTCTAAAATTAAAATACAACAATTTTCTATCAAAAAATAATTACACACCCTTGGACGAAAGAGCATCTCCAATTCCCAGAATTTCATCGCACACGATGAAAGATCTAACACGATTTAAAAAAAAAAAAATGAAAATCTGCAATTTCGCCAAAAGAACTCATCGACTCGACACGAGCGGAGATTTCCATCGTAATGAATCCATTAAAAAGAAGCAAAGAAAAAAAGAAAAAAAAAAAAAAAAATGGTTGTAGCAGCACAACTACCTCCAAATGAGGTAGCTTCGTCTAAATATAAACGGTGCAAACACGCGTGTATATATATACGTCTGTAATTCGATCCTCGGGAGAATAACTTCATTATACAAGGCGCAGTCGACCCGTCGGTGGGGAAGTGGCTGCTTCCGGATGCAGCCTTCCAATTTCATTTCCTGACAGCGTCGCCGCCCGCCCAACTTCGCGCCGAATGACGCGAAAATGGATTTTTAAATCGTACCAAACGAAACGATCCAACGCTTCTTATCGGTGAACTCGGCTCGCGAACACGAGCGAACACGAGAAACGCTTTCTTATCTTCGATCGTGAAAGATCGAGCTAATTTTTGCGACGTGATACGAGATTAAAGAAATACGCGCCAATACTTGTTGACAACATATATCTTGCAACTGTGTCTTGCTTTATTTATTTATTTCTTTTTTCCGGAAGGAAAATAGATAAATATTTTGTTGAATCTCTTTATGTTCATTGTTTTGAATGAATTATTTTTTTAGGAAATATTTTCAATTCTTCTTTTTTATTTGTAAATGTTATATTTTTTTTTTTTATAAAATAACGCTCTAACGTTTCAATCTTTGCAGTGGTTGTTAAGATACGATTCATTCGAAGTCGATGATATCCAATTTTCCCTTCTCCTAATCTTCCATCTGAATTTTACATAACTTTTCCACCATATTTGTGGTAAATATGTTTTTTCCACGATTCTCTTGGATCCATGGGATAATTTTTCCTTAATATTTTAGTTTACTGAAAATGCGACACTTTCGATCAAACGTGATTAGTTCTCTCGAATAATGTCCGATCATATACAGTTCGTACTACTTGTTCCGTTTCCCTCTTTCCCTCTATTCCATTCTCGTCTAATTTTCTAAGGGTAACTATCGAGTGTGGCCCGAATATTTATAAAGAGAAGAAGGAAGATATTTCGAGCACTAATATTTCGCATTGTTTCTGATTTTTATCGTCTCGATTCCGAGAAATCGAGAAATCCTCGCTTGTTCCAAAAACATCCAAATATCGAATAACTTATACGCTCGTGGCACACTTGGATATTTGATTCTCAAGCGTGATACGATAATAATACAGATTCTACTTTATTTCTAATATTCGAATAAAAATTCGCAGAAGAATCGCGATCAAGAAGAGGTTACAAAAAAAAAAAAAAATGCAGATCACGACTTAAAGCTGCATCGCAAAGCTTCGTTCTAATAATTTACCATTACCTTCGAAAAGTGGCTGAACGTTGAAGGAGTACCGTCGAGTGTCAGAAGAATTACTAGGAGCTCATTAAGAGCCCTTCAAGAAGCCAGCGAAGAAGCAGAATCTCGTCAAGTCTCGCGAGGCATCTCAATCTCCTTAACTCGTCGTGAAATTCGGCCAAGGGAAGCATAATCCTCACGCAAGAAGCGAGGAGAATCGCTGTGTCGTCTTATAATCGAGCTTATAATTACGTTTTCTGCTCTCCTCAAAGAGGAAAGGGAAAAGAAAAGAAAAGAAAAGAAAAATACATGGAAAACCGTAGGGAATAGTTATTCAAGAAGAAGTATAAAACGTCAAAGGACATTCGTCTCCAGGAATACTTGGCTTTCTTCTAGAAACTAATCCCTAACCACTTCGTCACACCGCTCCCTCTCTTTCACTGTTCCTCTCTTCTCATTCATTTTTCGAGCGCATTCGAGCACAAAACGCTGGAAAATCAGGTCATCTACCCGCTAGTACAGTTGTACCCATGCCACACCTCGCCCATTTTCGATCTCCTGGAAACCTTCGTTTCGACACTCACAGGACATTTTCTCTTTTCTATTATCGCCAGATTAAAGGAACAGAAAGAGACGTGATCGAGATCGATTGAAATTAATCCTTATGGAGATGCAATCTCTCTTTTCCCTCTTCTTTCACTACTTTTCGCATTCGTCGTCGGTTTCCAGATACGCAAAGACACGGGAAAATTTTAAACTTTCGAAACCTGTTCATGAAAAAATAAATAAATCGTATACAAGGAAATAACATCGTTCTAAGAATTCTTAAGAATTCTGTGTCGTGGTTAGCCCCACGAGGAGGAAGGAAAGGTAGCAAAATGGGTGGCTTCGTAACGAGTGACGCGATCGAACGGAAAGGGGGTGGATATCGGGAGTGGATATAGCGATTTTATAATATATCGTGGCGCGGATTGCAATATCGTAAATTTTACGTCGAGGCATTCAATGGCCGCCGCAAAGAACACGGCGACGAAGCGTGCGCGAGGAGCGTGTTCGTACGATCACAACCCTCAGAAACGTGGCTCGTTCCAACGAGGGTTTGCAACCTCTGGCGCGCGAATAAAGGAGGAAGGAAGGAAGGCGGGGATGTTCGAGGGGGACAGACTGATATACGCCCGCTTTAGGGGCTCGGTGATGAGTGAAGAAACGATGGAAAGCGTGAAAAAATAAATAAACAAGGGGCGGAGGGGTTGAAAGTGCGAGCAGCGAGGCTTCCCTTCTTCCCGATACTTAATTTTTCCCCCCTTCTCTCCGTCGACTTTGCCAATTATGCACAAACAGAATTTTTGCCTGAAGGGTGGCAACGTTTGCGAACATCTCCGTTTTACGTGGTTGGTGGATATTTCAAAGGGCTCGTTTCCCATTCGATTCTTCCTCATCCTCGAAAATTTCTGTCGTCTAATTCCTCCTCCGCTCCCCTATTTTCTTCTTGGAATATTTGAAAAGGATTGGTGGGTGATCATCGTTGTAATGGATACGCGTCAAGTTGTTTGAAAATTAATGTAAGATAAATTTACACAGCGTAAAATAACGTACGATGCAATTTTAAAATGTTTATTCGAAGTTTCATCTTGCTAAAAGTTGCCGTCCGTGTGCATAATGCAACAATTTGTAATGCGGATACTGAAATACAAGAAAATTGTATCCAAAAAAAAAAAAAAATATATATATATATATATACGCGCGCGCGTTAAAAATTTCAAAAAGATCACATTCATCGCGATTAATTTATTTTTTCGACCAAATTTTCTTTTTTTATCGTGGAAACAGTTTACTTCCATGGTAAATTATTTTAATTAATTTCAAAATTAAATATTTGAATCGAGAATTTTTTTTTCACTGTTTATTTACTGGCATATCACGAACTCAAGCATTTTTCACGCGGAGGGAAAAAAAATTGAAATTCCTCTCTCTCTCTCTCTCTCTCTCTCACTTTCGTCCAGCATTGTGATTCGGAAATAACAGAAATAACGCGAAACGTTACCGTACAAATTAAAGAAGACACATTGCACGGTTTTCGCAGTAGAAATGAAACTTATCCAACGGTCGGAGTTTGGCCTGCAATGGTTTCTAGAAATTGGAAGATTTTCTTGCAGAAGGAAGGCAAACACTCAGGGTACGCCGGCGCAAAGGGACCTTTTAATTAAAGGGGTCGTCTCTTAAAATAACGCGACGAAGAACCGGAGCTTTTCTATTCAGACCGACGAAATAAATTCAACCGTGTGTTTGCTAATGAGAAGAAATCCTCGTGTCCTCTCCGCTCGGATTAATTCAATTACCGTCGATTCCACGGATTTCCCTTCAAATCGGTCGTTATCGACTTGCCCGGGATCTGAATACCGATCTGAAGGCAAGCGTCCACCGTTCTATTCGAAACAAAAAAAAAAAAAAAAAAAAAGAAGTTGTTCAATTTGTTCGAATAAAATAAAAAGAAGAGGGAAGAAAAGAGAGACAAAACATTGCTACCTTCGTCTGGATAAAATTACGTTTACGTTTACGATGATTTATCAAAGTTCGCTCCCCTTCCCCTTCTGCCAACAGTGGCACCGCTTCGTTCCTGTCACCGTTGTAAAATCACGGAGGATTCGCGAGAAATGCCTATGGCGTTCGCAGAAAGAAAGGAGAGAAGAGAGAGAGAGAGAGAGAGAGAAAAGGAAGAAAAGGAAAGGAAAGAAAAGAAAAAAAAAAATTCTATCGCGGCGGAATTGCAACGAGTCAATGCTCTCTCTCTCTCCGTCGCGTTATTCTCGTTTCTGCGTCGCGATGTCGGATTCTTCTCCCCTCGGCTGGAAAATAACCGTTTCTCTCTTCCCGGTTATTCCTTTATTCCGTTCCATTCGCGCCAAGAGAAGGAAATCATACCTCGCCGAACGTATTTCACCTCCTTACCGACGAAAGATATATTTCGGTGGAGGGATAAGAATGGAGGGAAGGTAAGTAAAATCCGGGGGCAAGGAGAAGGAGAAGGAGGAGGAGGAGGAGGAAGGGATGTTAAGACGACGATCGTGGCGCGAATAAATCGAGAGAAGGAAGCCTCGATGCTTAATCCGAATCGAAAGAGGGGGGAAAAAGAGAGAAAAAAGGAGAAAAAGAGGAAAAGGAAAAATTATTTACGAGAAATATGGTTACAAATATCGTAATCGGAATCGGTGCAGCTCGATAGATTAATCGACGCCTCGAAGGTGGCGCGTACATAAATGGATGAATCGTCGCAGGTGAGAGACGGTTAGAGCGATCGAACGGGATGACCAAAAGGTTCGGGTGTTGAAATGGCAAAGCCAACACGTATAATACCTCGATGGAACTCAATTATTCGGTCGATGTAGCGAAATTTAATTCAGAATCACGCGTTCTATCACGATGAAACTCAATCAAAACTCGTCTCGGCGGAGTAACGAGGTTAAAGCAACGATTGCGCCCGACGGAAGCGACAAAGCTGGACGATTTGCGAGTTAAAATGTTGAATTCTGATTGAAGGTTCGACGAGCCGAAGTGGTATAGGTCGGCCATACGCCGGCAAAGATCGAGTATCGTAACGGGGAATTGACATTATTCGACGGTAAATTACGCGGAAAGAGGATAGAACGCATCGATGCGGCATTGGCTATTGGTGGATGGGCTCTCCGACTAATAAAGTTTAATCGATCGAATTATCGATGGGGATCGCTTTCAAGTAACAAAATGCGACGGATGGATGGACGCGCGGGCCTACGCGAAGACAGGAGCCACGCGTTCGAATTGAATAACTAAGCGTAAACGAGCGTTTTGCGCGGATAATATTGTTTTATATATATATATATATATTATTCGGGATGCACGATTCGTTGAATTTAAATATTAATTTATAACTCGAATCGAGTTTAGAGAATTAATTCATAATTGTCTTTTAACTTTCGTTAAATTTCGTTTAATTTTTGTTAGTCTTTCGAATTTTGTATTCGAAAAAACAGTGAGTGAGAAATATCGATAATAATTTTTATTCCGATTCTACATCGGCCGGGCTACTGCGTAATTACATTCATCCATCGCGCGCAAAGATGAAAATTGTTATAATGTTTTAAATTAATTTATCATTCAACAAACATTTTGCACAAAGCTTTAAAACGATGCAAAACATCGATCGAGCAATAACTTTAATTAAAGCTGTCGAAAACCCTCTTATCCATTATATCCCCCAAACATGAAAAATGCTTTTAGAGCTTTTTTTGCATCGCGGAACATTTAATCGCGATTTCTTTCCCATCATCGTCCCTCCAATATCTCTCGCCGTTTCAACTTTAACGCGAAGCGAATAGCCATAACATTTCTACAACATTTGTAAATTATCTCTACACCAACCAGCTAACCAAACAGTATCTCCTAAGGGATCGATCCAAGTAGTACAGGTCGACCGTTGAGCCTACCGATGGCTCAAGTACAAAGGTAACCCGATAAATATCCGATGACCACCGATGTTTCGTCCGTGACGAATGGACCTTTTACCCTTTCACCCAGGGCCAATAGGGGTGCCGCCCTTTTCACCGAATGCCTCCCTGCAACCGATCTCACTTGTTCTTCCTTGGCCCTGCGCTTGACTCTGAAATACGGTGCTTTCACCACACCTTCTTACTCCCACGGTACAACTTTTGTCCAACATCGTTCCAAAGATCGGAAACATATGGATCGATTGCGATTCGCAATTCGAGCATCGATCGAATTTTACGTTTCGCGAAATGAGAAAAACTTGTGGAAAAACTGTGACCAAATCGTTAGCCGATATAATTTTAATCGATGGATACGAGAGGGAGGAAGGGATTGGAAGAAAGAGCAAGGGACGAGTCAAAACTTTTTCATTGGTCTTTTAAGTACTCGAAACAGTTGCCAACACGGTGCAGTGCTACCACCTTGAAAATGGGGGAGAAAACGGCGGTGAAATAAGGCAGGGGGGAGGAGGGGAGGAAGGTAGAAAACAAAGTGCAAGGAGTCTAGGACGCCGGTGGGAAACGGAGGAGACGAGTGGAGCGTTCTGGATTGGCTGTCTGGCGGTGAGGCGGCGAAAGGAGAGAGGCAAGGCGCTTTGAGAAGGGCGCAAAAGCGAGAGAAATTGTCGCTAAAATGTCCTGTCCCCTCCGAACGTTCTCCTCCCTGCCAAACGAGTCTAGTCGTCAAGTCTGGCCACCAAGTCTTGTTTCCAACTTTGATAATTAGCTGCGAGATTACAGAACGACGCGGCAACGTCCAATAAAGATAGCATCGGAGGCGGTGGAAAAGATTAATCGATACCACTCTGTCAATATCCTTCCATGTAATATCGTTCGATATTATCGAAAATAGAGCGTGCGTGTTTTCAAAATGTGTATGAAAATTAATCGATAGTCGATTTTCGAAAGGAAAAAAAAAAAAAAAGAAAAAAGAATTTGAAGTTAATTATGAGATTAAAATCGTTCCTTCAACCGTTTATGACGAAGACGGCGTATATATTTTTGGTAAAAGTTAATACGGTTGTTGGTTGCTCGTTGGGGCGTAGCCAAAGAGGGACGATCGCCGTTGCCAAAGATACTACTGCTTTGGAAAATTGGAAGTCTGGAACTTATCGTTTTATTTACATCCTCGACTTCGTTTCAACGAGCATTATTCAAATTCTTTTGTTCCGGCCGCCGACTGACGGAATGCGGACGTTAATGGAGATGCGAGAAAAAAAAATTTACCTCCCCCTCCCTGATATTTGCCACGACGTTCCACGAACAATCTTAATATTTTCTCTGTCGCGAATAATAAATCATTTTTACATTTACTTAAAAAAAAAAAATGATCTAAATTTTAGAATTTATATTATATTTGGAAAATTAAATCTTTTCTTCCGTCAAATTAATCCCAAGGATAAACGGGATTAATTAGATGAAACTTCTTCTCTCTAAGAGGCTAATTTATGACCTCGGTCCAAGTCGAACAACAATAAGATCCAACAACAACGCGCGCAAAGATTTTCGCCCGATGTTGGACGTGAATTGAATTCCTCTGCCTTAGTAAGTACACGTGTGCCGGGAGGATCTGGAGGTGCACGTTAAAACGTGTCACACAGAGAGGGCTATAAATTCGAAGCTCCCCTGGGCTGGACGTCGTGGACGATTTTAACGCGGGGCGAGCAAGCTTGCCGCCCTTGTGAAACCGGGATTTTCTTTTGTGCCCGCGACAGCATATATCGGTAAATAAGTGGATGACGTGACCGACCGTGCCTTCCATGTGCACGGGATCAAAAACGAGGGCGAGATACGGGCGGCACGTATATCCGGGGGGACGTTGCTAAAGCGTGGAGCGGCGTGACTTCTTTCTGAACGAAAACAGGCTGCAACTTTAGCCTTATATCCGTTAGTACCCATCATTGCTACCTCCGTCATTTTATTATTACGTTCCACGAATATTGATATCTCGCCACAAGTCTCTGGCCTCACGATTCTTGTTACTGTTCGCGTTTCATCCGAAGGTTCGAGAGATTTTAAGAGAAGTCAGAAGTTTATAAGCCGAGTTTCGATTCGTGAAATCGGTGACGGACAACGTTTCCCTCACTTTTTCCCATTTTCGATGAAATACCTGATATACGAAGTGAAAAAAATTGCAAAATCTACTGAAGGAGACGAATGGTATAAATATTCAGATAATGATGGATAAACAGTTCATCCTGTTCCTGGTCTTCAGAATGCTCGTTTCTTTTTAAAAGAAACGATGGTGTAATCGTTGTTGGATTTAAATGTAATACTCGACGTTCAAGGGTGTGAAAGATTTACGATCTACCTGATGTCTCTACGGTAACAAATTCGGGTCTCGAAGCAGCGAAATATCCACCCTTCCGTCCAAATTATATTCCCGAGGTAACATTTTCAACGATAAATACAAAACCGACGCGACAAGAGCATTACACCATTACGCTCGTTATGGCGAAAGAACAAGCCGTGTCCGGTCCCGATTCCTGGAAACAAAAACTGAATTCACAATAATGGAAGTCGGATCGTTTAATGCGTCGGGAACAACGGGACGCGTTCGTAATTTACGCGTCCAGTCAAACTATCTACTCGAGTTACTCTTCGTTTCTTCTTTTTTTCTCAACTCTGCTCGCGACTTGCTCTCCTTTCCGCGAAGAAAAATCGAATAAAAGAATAGAAAATAAAAGAAACAAATAAATTAAAAGAAAGGAAAAATTAGTCCAATCCTTGTCGGAACAAAATTCTACTTTTCGAAAAATTGATCGACGATAGAATCGTTTCTTCTAACGATTCTTCTAACAATTTTCTCGATCGTTTCCTCGAGTCGAGTCGAGGATCGATCTTGGACGTTAAGACGAAGGAAGGAGGGGGAGATAGCCTCGGGGAGAAGCATCTTCGTCCTTTAAGCGTATGGAAGTTCGTTTGATCGTTGCTCGTTTCACGGAGGGATGAAAACGAGGCTGGTATAAGACGTCGAGGGGAGAAAACTCGGAACTGAAAACGCGAAACGAGACGAGAGAGAGAGAGAGAGAGAGAGAGAGAGAGAGAGAGAGAGAGAGAGAGAGAGAGGCGAGCGACGAACGCCTGTCGACGATAGCTCATTGTTTCTGGTTGCCCGCTTTCATCGTCCCTCTCTTTAACTCCGTCGACCGTTTCACCAGAAACACCTTTTCCGTTCCGCTCGCGCGAATCCGCCGTGATAAACGAGCCCACGGAATGAATGAGCGCGTTGGATGTTTCGAAAAGATTCGATCGTAGTTGTAACGATGATCGAGGCTTTCCACGACTCATTTGAGATCAGCTGGAAATTGCTTGTACGAGAAACTCTAGTTTTTAGTATATTTTTGAGATTTGAGTTGGCTATTCATTGGTCGAAATTGGAAAATCTTTTCGAGTTTGGATATCCTTGGTTCGTAAAAAGGAAAAAGCTTGATGATTCAACTTCAAGCTGGCTAATTTCTTATATTACCTCCCCTGGAAGCAGTTTAATATATCATCACGAGTTAAAAAAGTTCGGTTTGACGGGTCTCTTCCTTAAAAAAAAAAAAAAAAATTAAGAAAGAGTTGAGAAATTCGATACCAAACTTAAACGTAACAACAAAAGCGCTTAAGTTAAATTTATGATGGAAACTCGATCGAATTGTAAGGCTCGAGTTGAGGCAATTTACAATGGGGGAGGGAAAAAGAAATTGCTCGCTGCAAAGTTTTAATTAATATCATCCGCCGCTAATTACGCGCGCAATTTCCAATACGCGAGCCCTTTCCCATTTACACGAGGATACGAAGGGTAATATCTCGAGTGTAGTTGTCAAGCGGGGGCGGGGATCTTCTTGCAATTTTACATCTCTCCTCCGTCTGGCGAGAGTGTTCAATCCTCCTTCGATCCCGACAGTCCTCGACCCTCGCTCGCGTCCGAGTGTGCCTCCCCTCCCCGTCATTCTCGCCTCCTCCTCCTTCTTCTTTTCCTCAATTTTCACGCTCGCGTCCCTATCAACCGGGCACACGCCTCGTGATCAATCTCTCTCTCTCTCTCTCTCTCTCACGCTTTTTTCCTTTTTCGCGCTCTCCACCGACGACTACCGACGTAGCTTTCAAGCATTAAAGGTAATCTTTAAGCTTAATCTTTGGGAGAAAATATTTAATCCGAATATATCTTCGGAGATAGGGAAGAAGTCGTTGCGGGAAAAAAAAAGGAAGAATTTGTTGCACGCAATTGGACGCGAAATTGAAGGTGGGTATTTGCGTTGAAAATGTAAACGTTGATTTTAATTATTCGGGAGAGATGGGAGAGATGGGAGAGGGAGGGAATTACTCGGGAACATTTCCTGTTCCTTTTCATGTGCAAGATTGAAGTTTATTGCGAACGAAATCGAAATATGAATATTAACTATCGTTCTTTTTCTTTCTGACTATACTTTCCCGTTTGATAATTCACGTATAATTAATAATAACGAGAGAGAGATTCCAAATGAGATGAGAAATCAAGAAGAAAATACGCAAGGTGGAATAAATTACTGTGGAGTGGAGGATTCGTTCTAAATATGATCTTTCTTAAAACATCCCCTCGAATCGGTTAATTAACCGAACGAAATAATAAAATTAATTAACAATACTCTAGTATCATCGGTTATTCAATCGGAATTCCACCCTCACTCCTTCAAATTTAAATTAAATTACGCCATAGCGGGGAGGCGAGGGAGGGAGGGCAAGAGGGAGGGAAGGATGGATATCGATTCCCGGAGTTTTAAATTTCCACCGATGGCCCACGCAATGCGGATAAATACAGAGAGAAGAGTACAAATTTTGAATACCAGATTACGGACCAGAATCGTCCTCCGTCGTTCCATGAAAATCCTCCCTCCCCGACGGTGGAAAGCGGTCGAAACGTTCTGCTTCCTCCTTTTCCGCCCCCTGGAAAAATATGCGCCCGACCCTCGAAAATCCTAGGTGGCGTTTCAAATCGTGTACAACCCCCTTGTACACGAAAGTGTACACGACGTGTCACGCCGCAGGGACACGTACAAACCCGCGAATGCACAGCGCTTGCCTCGCCTCCTCTCCTTCCCCCCACCGGACACGATCCACCGATTGTTTAATGCACGCGACAATCCCCTCCCTCCCTCCCACTTTCCATCGCACCTTGTCACGGAGGAGGCGGATATTTGCATATGCGGTTGGTGGCGCGTCAAACGAATTCTACGAGCCGGCGTATCGTTTACACGGGCTCATATAAAACGGTATGCGCGCAAATCTTGTTGCAGCCACCGTGTCTGACAACATACACGGTGGAATATTTTATTTAAACAGAAAAATATATATATATATATACCGCGTCACACCATTGAAATTAATATTTGACTTATCGTGCGAATTTTCTATGTATGAGATAAATCGATCGATTTTTTTTTAAATTATTTTTAGAAATATTTATTTAATATGGATAGAATAGGGATAGAATAGGGTTTGTTCATCTTTATTTGAAAAGAGTTATTCGCTTTGCATCTTGTTGCGTTAAAAATTCAACGACACCCTTGCGGCCACGTTGAATCAATATTTTACGGCAGAGAACCTCCCTTACGAATTTGAAGTACGCAACGTTTACCACCCTTACTATATTCCCGTGACCCTATAAATATAATTCATCGTCTTTCGACTAATTGAACTTTCCCTCTAATCAATAAAGACGCGTTCTTGGATGGGTTATGGATAATCGAGACCTCTCTCGATCATCGATCCATCCTCGAGCCAATCTTCCTCGATGCTCGAGTTCAAATATGAAGGATTGTTATTTAGCTGTAACGAGGCTTTTAGACTCTTGAACATTTAATAATTATCAATCGAGATAAGTCCTCTTGTCTTCGTGATCGTTCAAGATTGAATCAAATACGATACCGTGATACGATTTCGTTAATGAGAAATGAATTAAAAAAAAAAAAAGAAAAAAAAAGAAAAAAAATAGAAGCACGTTTTCTACTTCCACTTGTCTTGAATAAAACATTAAATTCGAATATATTTCCATTTTCTTTTTCTTCTTCTTCTTCTTTCATCGTTCACAACAAACGTTTCCACAAAGGACGGGAATCGTCGTGATTTATCTTAATTAATCCTCGATCAAAGCACACGTGAACGAGATTCGAGGCTGTGGTGACGAAAAAGAGCAGCTAGGGTGACGAAGTTATTAATGCGGCCCGGTTAAACGCGGCACTGCGTCGAAAGTACTGTGTTCTACTTGAGTTATGACGCTATTAGGACGAGAATGATTGCGCGCAGCCACGAGTTTCCGGCCTGGGTGTAATTAAGAGCTGCCGATCGTGGTGTCGAGCTCGAGGAGACGGAGATTCGCTAGACCGCGTGATTGATTACCCAGCACTTGTTACCCACCAACTCTTCTACTTTTTTTTCTTTTTTTTAAGGTTTTTTTATTTGGCTTCATGCCCGTGTTTCGATCACCAATTTTCGCGTCACTCGTTGCGACAGATATGCTCCCCGTTGACAAACAATTTCTAATTTATCCCTCACCTATACGATCAACTTCGCATCATATCGTATCACGAATATAAAATATAAAATTGATCACCCGACCATTCACTTTAAGAAAATTTATTTCCACGCATATTTGTTATCCGGGAAAAAATTCGTTCGCGATGATTTACATAACATATGTCGCGCCTATGCCCGCGAATAATTCGTTCGATTTATCATTCGAGTTTTTCCGATTCCATTTCCTTCCTAAAAGCCTCCCCTCCCCTCCCCGTAACTGGCAAAACAAACTTCCCCGCGAAAGAATTTCCGCGTGGCTCGCCACGCCACTATAACTCTCGCGATCGACGGAGCTTTTATCGTAACCGCTCTTAATCAAAACGTCCAACCTTTTTCGCCATATGTTCCGCGCGGCGGGGGCCAAGTGGCCGTCGAAAGGCCACGGGATTCGGGACAATTCCTTGAAACTTTAGTTTTAGACAATGAGAGAGAGAGAGATAAAGAGAGAAAGAGAGGGAGAGAGGCAAAGGGGGTGAGGAGGCATCGATCGTTAACGATCGATGGTATTCTATTCCCTTTCGGCCATAATTCAACCGGGCCAAGTTTTCCAACTTAGATTAGCGATTCAATTTGGATCGGCGATGAATCATCTTCAAAAATCATTTTTTAATCGGAATTATCGGGATGGGACGAGGACGACGAACGATCTCTTTCGCGTCGAGTCTTTTGATCAGTCGTCTTCGCTAATTTAATAACAAGGAAGGATGAAATTATTACAGATTCCAAGATTTCGATGTTCGTTCGTGAGACGCGAGTCGTTATTCCTGTGAAATCATATATCCCATATGTGCAGATTCGTAAACGGCACGAAAAGTTGAAAATTGCGAGCACGATTTGTTTTAGGTAAACGAAATGATGGAATCATTCCTCATTATTCGGATGACTGTTGCCAAACCGTTGCTCGATGTTTAATTAAGTGAGTGTTCGCAACTGTCCAATAAATTTAAGAATTTTACACTTTCTAATTATCAATTCTTTTATTCTGATCGAGAAATCAAACATTTTGTTTCGAGTATTAAACATTTTGTGTATAATATATTCATTTGCTCCAATAAAAATTATAGGTAGAGATAAAAAGAAAGAAGAAAGGATAATTCCTAAAGGTTGATCTTTAATTCTGGAAAGGAAGCGTAGCAAAGAGAAAGCGGAAAAGGAATTTCTTCTACTATCCGATTAATTCGTAGTCGGAGCACGAAAGTGGCGTTTTCGCGACACTCTCGTAAATACGTTTATCTATTCGTAATGCTGGCGATGCTATCGATCGCCACGGCGCAGAAACAACTGGCTCGTAATTACCAGTTCGCTTCTACTTCCCGACTAAATCGCCACGATAATTCTCGGTTGTCGTTCGCGATCGGGTTTTCTCTCTAAGTGGATCATCCACGTAGCTAGAGTTGTGCGCTGCGAAGCTGCGACTCGTCGACTCTCCACGATAACTTTGAAAATTCTATCTTTCGTGAAATAAAGCCGAGAGAGAGAGAGAGAAAGAGAAAATACTTTTGAAAGAAATTTTTATATTCCTCCGCGGAAGAATATAAAACGATTCGCAATTCTTTACTCCTCTTTAGATATCTTTCCCAAGTTTCTGCCCTTTTGATCTCGACGACACCAAGTAAAGTTGAAGAGACATAATTATTATTATTATTCGTGGTTTCAGAAATTAGGAATGAAATAGCAATGATTTAATTAAACTAATTTCCAAGTCAACAAGTCGAGAATCTTGAACTCTCTCGTAGCGCCGCCCATCACGGCGAGGGCAAGTTGCACAAGTTTTGGGACCCGCGAGAAGAGGAGAGGAGAAATTCCAGAAATGTCAACGAACAGTACATTTCTCCCTCTGTTGTCCCACCACGAATCGAACGACAAGACAGAGAGTTTCTGACACGCGTGCTAGCAACGTTAGGTTATTCCTCTCCTTGTTGTGATTTGTTTGCGAAACGAATATTCCGGGAATTCGTGTTTGATCGAGGGAATAAAGACAGGTTCGTTGCGTTCTCCTTCTTTTGATTCAAAAAAAAAAAAAAAAAAAAA
>NW_025222452.1:3075395-3196501 GCF_014066325.1 Apis laboriosa
CCCCCCCCCCCCCCCCCTTCTTCTCTTCTCGAGCGAGAAAAGGGAGCAAGAAGTAAGGGAGAGGTATATAAGTTAAGGAGGCAACGAAGATGAGGGTAGCGTTCCTTTGTGAAACGTAATTCGTATTCCAAGTATGAGGCAACCGTTCACCTACCGCCAGTGCCTGAAAGTCTTTGATGTCTCTCTTTCCACTTGGCTTACGCTCTTTTTTTTCTCTTATTAAAGACCAGCACGTGTCAGGGGGCACTCCTTCTGCGTGATTAATTAAAACGACATCTTCTCAGGCTAATGAGCCTGCATCATTTTATGGTCGACATTTCAGGTTGACTCTTTTTCTTTTTTCTCTTTTCTTTTTTTTTTTTTTTTTTTTAATATAGAAAAAACACGTTCACTCATAGAATGATTCACTCTCGACGATCGTCGCTTCGTTGGAAAAAATTTTCCAAGTAAAAGTAAGATTTCCTTCGTTCTCTCTTCCTTCCTCACGATACACTACAAATTGGCAAATACTTAATAAAATGATTTCTCATTTTTAAATATCCGTCGATTGATTCGATTCCAAGTTTCCAAAGATTTTTCTCAAACTTTCGAACAGGTACGAATTCCCGAAGCGAGGAACGCAAGAGGCAACCTCATCGCTCTCGATTTACACTTACCGAACTTTCTTCCCTCTTTCTCCCACCAAACCTTCCCTCTCGATAAATCCATCCTCGATCTTTCCTAAATTCTCGGCAGAAATGCGAGGCCAAGTTGGCAACCAAGGGGGTTGCGAAAAATACAAATGGCGGTTGATCATCTTATCGGCGATGTGGAACAGGGGAAACCACTTCGTCTTTTCGTTCGCTCGGGACGAGCAAATAATTTCACGGGGCCACGGGCTTCGAAGAAATTCATGCAAACCAACTATTTCGAACGAATAATCCCCATCTTCCGAGGAGGGATTCGATTATTAGGGCGGGGAAAACTTGCCGCCATCTTCTTTCACGGTTCGAGCACAGCTCCTTGTCGAGATTAGGCGTGTGATCGCCAACCTCTTTTCTCCGGTTCCATCTTTCCTTTCGATAGAAGGAAACTTCTGAAACGAAGAGAAACGAGCGGCCGTGCATTGAGCGAGTCTCCAACTTTCACCCGATCTTCCATTAACCTCTCAGGTCTCGGATGCGATATCGGGTGAAACAATGGAACTTGGCCTTTCAATACTTGGATATTCCGTGTGCTTTGAAAGAGTTGAATATATATATATATACAGAGTTTGGAGGATGATTCAATAAGACGTGTTTAAAGAATAAGAATAATGTTCTTTTTTTTTTTTCCTATTCGATCTTTTTTCTAGAAATATTAGATTTTTAGAAACACGTCGAATACAATAGAGTTGTCGAACATTCTGTATACATATATGTAATTTCTACAAAGTTTCCATGATATTAATAAAACAGAATCATTGATAATGAAACGGGGACATGGCTTGCTCATTTTTGATCGGAATCGGGACGGTCGGCTAGTTTCGAATTCACTAAGGGATAGAAGTTTAATGGCTCGAGATTCGATGCCTTTTAACACCCCTTTCTGCATAAATAATTGTATCAAACGATGACGCTTTACTCTTAAGCATCCAGTTAAGTATCCATTTAATTTCGAGATTTAAAATATATTCTCTCCTAAAAAGAGAGAGAGAGAGAGAGAGAGAGAGGAAATTTTACTTTCAAAGGTTGGACGTCATTGATCGTTTTTAAATTTAATCTGTCAGAGATTGGAAATTCTGCTCTCACAAAGGATATGTGTTTCCTCGTTGATCGTTACACGTACGAATAAAAGTTTTCGGGGGGGAAAGGAACAATGCCGATGTACTCCGAACTGATCTCCTTCTCTTTCCTTTTAATAATTAATCTCGCATTTTTATTAATTATTAGGGGAGAGGGGGCACCAACACGAAGGTCAGAGATTTATAGGCGTTGAATTATTTTCCCCGATCGTCTTGATAGAAAAAACGAATGGACGTTATTAGAGCCACCCTACATCACTCTTCGCAGGAGAAAAATTTGTTTTACGACGGGGCGTGCGTGGAACTTGTTGGCTGCCCAATTCCCCCTCCACGAATGATAAATAATCGGCGAAAATTGATTTAACGCCTCTATCGTTAATGCTCGAATCGACGAGATAAAACAATTTTTTTTTCTTTTTTTCTTTTCTTTTCTTTTTCAGCGACCAAGCTGTCAAGCTCGTTCGTTTACTAGATTCTCGCCAGTTTCTCTCATTCGTGTCGTCTAATGGATAAGATACTGATCGTTGTCTCGAATATTAAACGAGAAGAGATGTTATAGTTCCTTAAGAATTATAATACGGATTGCATACTGGATATTCGGGATACGATCAATCTTATAGATATTCAAGTGGATCCGGTTCGACGATAGATCAACCATAAAACCGGTTCGACTGAAAAGTATACAAGCCCCGGCGAGAATTGAAAGGAGGTGAGCCAAGTTGAATACGAAAGTTCGCGCGAGAAGACGGGAGATGTGTAAAATATTCAGGGAATTCCTTCGGTTCCTTTCGCGTTTGATGCCCTCGCTCTCCTCTGTCTTACAATTTCATCCGAATCACTCGCTCTCCCGTTCTCCTGCATCGAGCACAGATACCCAACGAATCTTCCTTTTACTTCCTTTACCCAAAAAATTCGATGCCACGGTTTGTACGAGTAAACGACGAGTCTCCACGTGTTCGTCCTTTCTCTTTTTTTTCTTTTATATCCGATACTCGGTATCGATATTCCATCTTTCCCGTGAATGGAAATCCTGATGGCCGAGGGAACTTCTCAAGACACGTCCAACATCGGAAGATGATCGAGTTCCATACACGCGTACACCAGATTCGAGCCACTCAACACGTGTAATGCTAAGAGCCTACGTCTTCCCGACCTCTGAGTAGAATCAACCGCTCTGTAATCCCTCTTGTCATCGCTGCCAATTGAGATCGTGTCCTTGGATGTCGGATCGGCCTCTAGTGTTCTTAAGCGTGTCCCGATTAATCGAGTTGACTCGATTCCAATCTGGATCGGAAATATAAACGAAAGATCGACCCATCTCGAGATCGAGCTTCGTCTCTCTTAAATCTTGAGGCTCGATGGAAAAGAGACGAAAGGAAAAGAGACGATGACGATGATGATGAGGAGGAGGTCGAGGAATAAAATTTCACGACGAGGTGACGATAAAATCAACCTGCCGTTTCGCTGACTACGCGAAATCGAAGCGGCGATCCACGTTGAATCTTTTATATGGATTGCGGGAAACGGCGTATCCAGAGCGGAATGTTAAGAGCTCACAGCGACAGCTCTTTCGTTGTCGCTAAATTTCCCAGCGATCTGTATGCGCCGCCCTGTTTGTAAACAAGCCGTGCATCGCTTCTGCATTATTAAACGTCAGCCGGATCGAAAATTGTTTCGCCGTTGCCGCGATCGTTCACCATCGGGAATTACGGGATCAGGTTTGTCCATTATCGTTCTCGAAGGAGAATATAACGCTTTCCTCCTCCTTCTTCTTCCAACTTCGATTCTACCCACGACGAATTCGAAAATAACAATATCGTTATTATTGTTAACGACAAACGCAGGAGTTAATAATCCTCCCCTTTGCCGAGCTTTGTCGAGCGAAAGTGACGACGGAGCGATTCTAGAAATTGTACAATTTATTTTATTATACAAATAATTCGAGATTCGGTTTATGACGTATCACGATCGGTGAAGAAAGGGAGGTGTATCGGGCGGCAAACTATTTTTCAATCGGAGAACGTAGGCGGGGATTCCAGACAGGGGCGGGAGAACATCCGCGACAGTTTCGCATTCTGGACAGCTGCCCCGGCACCAGGTAGTCACGCTCGCGCGCAGACTTGCAGAGTAGCGTGTTCTGGTTTCCTATTCCGGCTTACATTTACGTCTGTACGATGTTTCATTGTCGAAACGCGAACGTGCAGCCCGCGATACACGAAAGAGATGAAAACGGTTTGACCCGGATCCCATAGGGAGGAGGGGTTGTACCGCACAATGTTCGATGCACAACCCTCTATAGCCGCTTTGTAGTGCTTTCTTTCGCTCGTTCCCTCGCTAACCCTCCGCAATTCCTCCACTACACTTCTTTTTTTTTTTNNGAGCACCATTGCTCAAATATCGTGCATCATGCTTTTCGAGAAGCATGAAGGCGGTCTCTATTCCTGGGTGGATTCGCAACACGGAGATAAATTAGTTCGTGGAATAGCTGATAACGGAATAGAGTTGATCGAGGGGGTAGTTTGCTAACTAGTTGTCTAACGATTAAGCGCGTTTCGGGAATACTGGCGTCCTGTTTGAACTGTGAATTGTTTCGTGTATAACAAATATTACCGGATAGAGCGATGACGATAGGTTAGTAATATGATAAAATCATTGGTGTATATTTTCTCGTTTAAGAGCGGTTGGGAAAAAATATTTACGTATATCGTTTCGTAAATTGCCTCGTCATTTAGTAATATCTTCACACGAGTGACATTAACGCACTTTTCAACGTTACTTTTGCCCATTTTGATGCTCGATACGATGATGGAGATTAAACGATAGAATAGAAAGGAAAAGACGATGCATCTGGTTTAGAAAAATACTTCCTTTCCATTTCTCTTCCCTCCCCCCTCTTTATTTTGTCAAAAATACAGTGAAACGTGTACGCGTATCTCGCAAGACGAAACGTAGCAGCGTTCCTCGACGCTTTTGCCATTCAATTTCCGGCCCGAAAGAGGGTGCAAGAAAAACGGGGTACACGTGGGTGGGCCGAGAGTGAGTCTAAGGCGAAAAAATAAAATTTCCTATTTCGTGGGGAAAACGTCATGATGTATTATTATTGAAACCGTCTCTTGCCTTGCAACGTAGGGCACAGAGAAATAACATTGCGCGAAAAACGTTAAAAAACAAGGTTCAAGACTCGAATGTCGCCTACATACGCCACGATTTTTCATAATATGTCTGTAAAAATAAAAATTCTCCTCCTGCGTGACCTACATAAGGACAGGGCGGTTTTAATTATTTAATAAACAAGTAATATTTTAAAGAAGAGGACGATTTTCAAACAAGTAATTTTTTTTTATAAATTTGACAACGAGAATATCTTCTCTCAGAGAGATTTCACGGGAGAAAGAAATGTTGTATATCGCATGAGGCTCTCGATTCTTGTTCCTTGATGTTGAACTTGTTGGCACGGTTCTCGGATAAATATTTGACATGTATTTGACCGAAGGAAAAACGTCGAGCACAAAAAGTCGAGGATTAATACATTTCGCGAAATATCCCTCAAAGTTTATCGACTTTGGAAAAATGTATATATTTTTTGGGGAGGAGGGGAAAAAATTGAGCTATATTAAAAAATTTCCAAAAAAAAAAAAAAAAGAAAAAATTAGATTGGAAGATTCTTTCTCGTTGGAAGGAACGCTATCAATGAAACAGCAACCACGATGAGGTATGCAAAAAGTTACGTTGAACACGGCCGCATGAAATCTAGTTTTATGTGTTTTTTGCCATGTTTGCTGATATCACGGTAGCTCGGATGGAAGAAAACGGGGTCAGAAAGTTACAACGGAGAGGGAACGACGGAGCTACTTGGCTATTCGACATCGACAAGTATGCTTAATATTAAAACGGCGCGTTCGTTCGTTCACGATCGTTCCGCGTATAAAGTGGATTTTTCAGAGTCTCCGCGCTTCGTTTATAATTTCCTTCCATCCTATTGGCTCCCGGAATGCGCGTGAATCGAGATCGAATATATCTTCGAGATTGATCCGACATCCCTATCCTACTTCTTAGTATACACGAATCAGTAGATAGAAATCAAGTATTTCCGTTCCATCCGTTGACTAGAATCGCGTAGAATTTTTACAACAAGAGATGAAATACCATTTCGAATCGCTTATTATTAATTTTTCCATAAACGTTCCATAAACGATTCGGTCTAACCAAATCATCTGACCAGACGATCTCTCGCGAAATTTATCCAATGCTGGCCGCATTCCATCCTTTCATATTTTCGACATCAGCCGTTCAACTATTTGTATCTCGAATACACATTGTTCGCTCGAGCTGTTATCAACGTGGCGGCACGAATGGAGGAGCTTAATCGAGGTCGAATCGAGTTCGGTAATTTTTCCTCGGTGTAGAAATTACTCACCCATGGCCGGCGCGTAGATGTTCAGGTAGAGACAATCCTCGCTCTGATTTCGTAGATGGGGTAGCAATCTCTTCAAGTACTCGAGCCGACCCTTCGGCATACGCTCTAACGCCTCTTGCTCATTTGAGATGTCGGGCAGCTTTTGAGGACAGACTGGACCGACCGAATCCGATAACCTACAAAGAAATATTTCACATCGATCCACTGCGAAATGAAATTTCGAACGAAATCCTCGATAGACGCATCCTCTTCGACTTATCACGCGATTAACTCGTTTCTTCGTTTGAGATAAAAATTTTTAAAATACGAAGGATGAAAACGGTAATATAATAATTATGAAGTAAGAGATATAAAAAAAAAATTGTTTATATATATTTTCGTTTCCTTTTTCTTTTTAACGGCGGATATATCGAGATTGTTTAAGGCAATGCGGAGAAAGGTACTTGGAAATATGATATTTAATTCTGTAAAAATACGGGTCGGTCTTCCGGGGGAAGAGAGAAAGCCTTGAGCCAAATTTTTGATTCATCGCGAGTGGCGTGCGTTTGAAATTTCGAAAAAATGCGCTTTGAGAATATTCTGTTCTTGACGACCAGCCGCCAAGTACTCCGTGCTTAGTTAATTATGTGTTCCGAGTGTATTGCGTTACGAGCACCTTTGTCCCTCCGACTCGTAATATATGGAGATTAAGGTCGTGTATAATTGTGTTTCCGTTTTTGCTTCGCCAGCATGGAGCGAGAAAAGAGTCGTTGGAAGCAGAAGAGGATCGCCAACTCTGCCGAAATATTCTAAAGCCTGCATTTGGCGAATTTTGGGAAACGTCGGTCCACGAAATTTTTCCCCGTCTTTCTCCTCTCCTTTCCATCATATTTTTCAAAATCATCGGTTGGAATAGGGAAAACAAAAAACCAAAAAAAAAAAAAAAAAAAAAAAAGAAAGAGAAAAATGTTAGCTTCGCCAACATTTTTCATTCTACCCGAGTTTTAATTTTTTAATCCGAGTCCTATCCAGACGACAGGTTGGTGGACGTATGAAAGGATACGTTAAATACTTGGGCGAATTTCAAAGGAGCAGTTTGACATAACTTCGCGAGAAATATGCCGATGAAATACGTTCGAGGTTTCGGGAGGAAGAGAGGAGGGGGTTAAAAGGATCCCGGTCTACGGAATGTTCTTTGGAAATCAAAGTTTACGCTTCCAAAATTTTAGGCTTTCTTGAATATCAAATGCGAAATAACAACAGGTTTATTTCAACTACTGTTTCGTTCACTTTACCGAGATTCCTAGCGTAAAAGAGCAACGCGAATTCGAATTCGAGTTTCTACCAAAGAAATTCATCGTTCCAAATTATTCGATCTTCTTATCGAATCATCGTCGTCGAACATTCCAAGTACCTTCCCCGTCTCCTCGTCCATCGTTAATTACCAAAGCTTTCAGTTCAGTGACTTCGAAGACTATATATTCTACTCTACTAACCATTAAAAATACATTAAAAAATAAATAAATAAATAAATATATATATATAATTGCGCTCACCTGACTCCTTCCCACGGACTGGACGCCTTGGTCGGCGAAAATCTGTTGCCCCCTATCGGAGGGGTCGCGTACGGTATCCCGAGATAGACGTCGATCGGCTTGAGGAACTTGGCGTATTCGAAGGAGCGTACGAGCCCCTGCACCTCGCCGTAGCGCGTCTGAACGATCCGTGGATTGAGCTTGCTCTTGATCGAGAGCGAGAGGGTGGGCGGCGCGATCAGACAGACGAGAATCAGGAAGAGTTCCATCTTGCTCCTCTCCGCCCCTAGCCCCGCGCGCCACCGCCACGATTACCCTGTGCGGCCACGCGCGCGCGCACACACGGACACACACACACACACAGCCGCACACACGCGGCTCCTCGCAATCGCTATCGATCACCTGTCCCCGCGACGATCGTTCTTCATTTAGGCCTGTTCGAGCGCTAACTGCGCGCCACCTCCGCGTATGCTCGCGGTTTTCCCTGAAATTCCAGTACCAGAACCGGTTCAGACGTCGATCATCCCTCCTTCCCTCTACGACTCTCCGAGGACTATCAACATGCGAATACTCGCGCGATAATTGGCGACGTTGGATCAGAGGGGAGAGACGAAAGGTGCTGCTGGTTTCGAGGACGAAGGAATTTTCACTCGCTATGAAGGAGAATTTCTCACACTTTCGTTCCGTTCTTTGCTCCTCGGGTTTGAGAAAGAGTTGGCGCGATAATTGATCAGGGAAAGGAGAAGGGGGAAGGATCGGAGATCGTGCGCTGCTCGTTTTCAAACCAGCAATTTTCCTCGAGCGAGGAATTTGAGGAATTTTGCTAAAGAGAATCCCTTGTCGATGCCATTTCCTCCCGTCATTGTTCTTCCATATTCTTTCCAGTTCGTGAAGAAAGAATCGTATCGAGATAATCGAGAAAGATTATGCAATATCGAAAATTATTGATTCAACTTGGATCTTGAATATATTGTATTGAAACTCGTACGAGATAAATAACTGCGGGTTGTGGAAAGGTACGCCGATAATTTAATCAAACGATCGATATCGCGAAATACGGGTTGCTTTGTTCCAAAATAGCCGCGGATTTCGAAAATGGTTCCAATTAGAAAACTCATCTTGCCAGCCAGATTCCGGGGGGAGGAGTTCTAATTCCGTGGTGGTAAGCGTCTATCCATCTCGAATTTCGGTTTCCATTCGATTTTTAAATTCTCATCCCGGGCAGGAAATTTTTATTGCTCTTTGACGCGGGACAAAGTGGGGCGGCGGACGGTGATTGGTGCGTGTTCAATCGAGGGATATTCTTTATGGAAATGGCGAGTATCCGAACTGGAACACAGTCGGGTCGGAATTGAAGTCGGATAAGGGACTAGTAAAAGTAATCATCGATGGCTTTGCTTGAAACTCTGTAACGATTCGGGGAATGGAATGGATTGGCGGAGGAGTGAAAGAAGCGTGGCACCATTCCCCCCGGAAAAAAAGGAAGAAGAAAAAGAGAGGAAGAAGAAGGGAACGCGAAACAAAAATTACGAGAGAGGGAATCTTTCTTCTCTAAATCCTGTTTCTTGCCCCCTGCCGCGTAATGCTGTCCCAATTTCCCACCGCTGCTATTCCCACCATAAGATAAGAGAGGAGAGAAACAATTTCGATTCTCTCGATATTTTTCTAATTCTAAACGATCTCCATCTTTCCACTCCCGTTCGTCTCGATGAATATTAAACAAGGGTGGAAATCGAGCGGAAATCAATCCGATATCGATCGGGCAGCGAGTCTAAGAGGGCCGATAAGTTAATGGAAAGTAGCCCGGGGCGAGGATAGATCGAACGTACTCGTACATGGAACCATTATGGAAATCAGTACTTATCAGTCTGTGGAAAGGAGGAAGATGAGGAAGATGGGGGAGGGATAGGGGGGGTTTTAGCTAGTCGTCTAACTGGATCACGCGCTCTTCGTCATCCGCGGGCCCGCAATGAACGGCAGGAAGAGGGAGATAAGGGAAACGGCTTCCCTCCTTCCCTTATCGGCCCGAATTCTTTTCCTAGAAGAATCTATCCGGAAGATTTTCGCGACGATGCCTCGAGATATCGGCCGTGGTTGCCGGGAACGAGCCGAAGGGGGATCTCGGAAATGGCATCATCGAATTTCATCATCGTTCCCATATAGTTCAGCGGGTACGAGAGTAGCAGTGTAAGAAGGTGTATCAACGTTCAACCGCCGACTCGGCTCGACGTGATCGAATTAACGTATTTGAAAGCAATTGTTGATTCATCGATACATACGGTAATATTGTCACTCGTGCGGTTACAGGAAGGCTCGGTTAAATGGTTAAATAGTTAATTGGGGATCGGAATTGTTTCGAGTTGTTTCGCTAGAAAAGGCATCGAGAAGAGAAGTCAAGGAAAAATTGGCCCAGTTTCCCGCTGACGAGGACTCTTACCATCAGACTCGATCATCGACTTTAATTAACCTCCGGATGGGGACAGCAGCAACACCCAGAGCACACGAGCACTCAAGCGCGCGAGTCTTCCTTGGACATTTTAAAGGTTGAGCGTACCGATAATCCTTCTAACTCTTCAACCCCATCTCGATTTCTACGCGTTCTACAACTCCGCTCGAGGCGGATGAGGATCGCGGAAACAACGATACGTCGCGACGTGGAATTTCATTTATACGCTTTCTTTTTTCTTTTTTTTTTTACACCACGATGTTCCCACGATTCTTGGGAGTTGAGCGATTTCTTTGATTTTTCCCCCCCTCCTCCCCCTTTATTTTTCGATATCAAACGGAAACGTTGAACAACTTCACAGAAGACGAAGAAGACGAAGGCGGGAATATTCCTCTCGTCGCACTCGGCAAATTCTGAAACAGAGAAAGGAAAATAATTATTAATGATATAGAAAATTGAAGAGAAGCAATTTTCTCATCGGAAATAAATTAAAAAATAGATAATCGTTTTCGAAAGGATATCCCTTCCTTTTTCGTCTCGGATAGAGACCATGAAAGCGGAGGGAAAGCGGCATCGTCGAAACGAAAACCAATGCACGATACGAGTGCATAGAATACACGGTATAAAAGCGGCTCAAGCTTTCTCAGAATCGCGAGGAGATAGAGGCAAATACGTTCTCCCTCCGTTTCGAGATCGCATGGCCCTCTTCAAAATCGATAAGTAAACGCGAACCGTTGGATAGTTAGAAAAGGCGAATACATAAAGTTATACGGTCGAGTTTTTCGTAAAAGCGTATCGAGATAAGAAACGTTTCGAGAAGGGGATCAGAGATCCGGATCTAAACAACCTTATTTCGACCTCGATGCAAAATATCCAAGATGTAGGCTCGAAGAAACTATCTTCGACGAAGATAATCCATCCGTAATCGATCTATCAAATAACGTTGCGTCGATAAAATCGAACCAAATATCGACGCGAAAGAATTTGAGATAAAACAATCTCTAATTACCCGTCCTCCTTTGTCCTCCTTTCCTCGTGCTCGCGTGAAAATTTACCTTTCTCTCTTCCACACGCGTCAAAGCATTTCTTTTTTCGACGAAACTGGGTCACTCGATCGTTCCAATTAGCCCGGTTTAATATTCTCCCGAATTGCCATTCTTACGATTGAATCGGCTCGGCTCAATTTCGACATAACCTTCACCGCGAGGCGGACCAAGGTAAAACTCGGATCGACTCGAGCCCCGAACGGACCCCGACCTCCTTCCATTGTTTCGTTCGATCGAATAGCTTCGCTGTTCCCACGTTTTCGCCTTCCTTTTCGTTTTCCACGCGGCGGGGGCGTGGCAAGAATGGAAGAACAACGGGTTGTTCGACAACGGGGCGCAGTTTCGCGTTCAATTAACGCCGTTAAACAGACTAATCGGAGGGAGTGGCACCAACTACCGACAGCCACCGCTGCTATACCTATACCTGGATCCACAGTCGATTAGACAACTACCCAATAAGTGGCTCCGAGACGCGGATATTATCGGGGGTCGCCGAGGGCGAATGGCGGAGGTTGCCTCCTGCTCTTGCAACCGTACGCTTCCGTCTGCGCACAGAGATACACAAGGAGACGAAACCTAGGAGGAGGATCTTCTAAATGATTGATCGAACAATATTAATAATAATAATCTTATCGAAAATTTTGACGTTACTAAGAATTCGAAAGATACTTTGAATTGTTCTTTTTTCTTTTCTTTTCTTTTTTTTTTTTTTTTTCCTTTTAAAGAAAACACGTCCAATCACTTTGCATCGTGAGTGGGATGGAAGAAACGAAAGCTGTGGATATTTTTAAAAGGTGGCGAGGAAGAGGAGGAAAGGAAAGAAATGGTGGTGGAGAACGAGCACATAGATAGGTAGCATAGATAGATAGGGAGCTCATTAACCGCGCCACACTCCATTAGACGGTTGATTATTCCAAGCGCAAGGATAATCCAACCGCGTTGTAGTCCACTCGTTCGCATGCCAAGCGTCGCCACACGCTCGCGCTACGTGCTCGCGCTACGTTGTCACGCGAGTTGCGTTTCCTCTCTCCTCCTGTCATACACACGGCTGCATAGACGCAGCTGCACGATCATATATATATATATATATATATATATATAATAGAGCTTTCTAGCTAATGCATGTGGCCGCTAGACTATTTGAGTTTGCCAAGTAGTAATAATTGTTTCTAGGAGGAGGCAACGGACGATAGTCGAATAAGGCCAAGTCCGACCGATCCGCCCCGAGCTGTATTGCTAACGTAGCTGCTTAGCTTCAATGTATATATACCGAGCTACATCGGATTTTGAAGGTAATTTCGACCTCTCCTGTCTTCGAATTTCGGAATATTTCTGTACCTGGCGGAAGAGTGGGCTTCCACCAAGTACGTACAACTCGTAAAATTGACAAAATCCTCGGCGCGAGAGAGGATACGTTGCACGAGCACAATGCTTGTCTAAACTAAATGACTGGTCTTTGCCACTTGTCCGTACCATAATTACCCTGCTCTACTTCTTTAGTCATTGTGTTCCCTTGACTTGTTCTACTTGCCTTGCCAACACACTTGCTACATTCCATCACCATCGTACGACGTATTTTCTCCTTGGATATTATCGTCTTTTGTTAACGAATAATCTGTTCTATATGCTCGTTATATTCTACTCGGTTTAGGAGGAGTTTTATCAGGAATTATAAAAAAAAAAAAAGCACCATGAATACTCAAATACTTCCATCATTCTCCTAGTTTTTTTTTTTATCCTCGTCATAGGATACTCGATCATAGGATAAATATTTTTTCCAGTCATCGTCGACGACGTTTGACCGTTTCTATCCTGGATGCTTTCATCGGGAGCCATCCATCATTGTCCGTCTACGTACATGTTTATCCCACTGTGACATCGACATCGACTATACACCTATCGTAATCCACGATGCTTAAAACAAAGCTTCGTCAGCTAATTAATAATTCGAGGTTATAATTAATTAATTTAACTTTTCGCGACTTTTTTCGCGTTTCACAATTCTGTACGGTGATTTAACGAATACTTTGAGATTTCTGGAAAAGTCGAGAATGCCAGTTTCCAGATAATCAATTTCGCCTCATTTCGTATGCGAAATGTGGCCGCAAATTGCGTACGGTCTGGTCTTCTTCGCGCGGTGGGAAAACCGCAAACCCCTATTTTTCAACGCGCCAACAGATCGATTTAAAAAAAGAAAAAAAAAATATATCGCCACGACGAAAGATTCCTCCCCTTCTCGGCCTGGCAGTTTGTCACGCTGTCAATTTCGCGTCGCTGTTTCGCTCGATTTACCTGTTTCCATCAACGCCCACTGTTGAGAAATTTTAACGAACTGTACTTGAAAATAAATTGCAAGGTAAATATTGCGAAAAACGAAATAAAATCCAGATTGCACCACGTAAAAAAAAAAAAAGTGTCCCTTGTATCGAATAGTATTGTGTTTATCAAACCGCATTACTGCACCATGCTTGCACCATTATTGCATTATTTAAACGCATCAAACTGTATCCACTGCAAAAGAACGTAAACGGTGTACTTCTTTGACGTAAAAATCACATTAAAACGAAGTGAAATTAACGAGACGAGAATCAAAAATTGGTTCGTTTATCGATCTAAAAAATATAGTTTCATCCAGAGAAGGATCGCGTTGCATTCGTGTTGCATTCTTTTGGACTTTTCCCAACACTCGGTGCCGGAAAATCTCAGCTCCGACTTCTTATCCCGTGTTACCGTTGAGACTGTGAACGTGTGAGAGTCGACGAGTTGAAAGAGTCGAGTTTCGAAAGTACGCCGCGTAACGACGGATCCGAACAATGGCCTCCCTCCCTCGAGCTGTCTACGTCGATCACGTCATACCCCATGGAATAGAGTTTTCCCCGCTTTCTTTCTGCCGTCCAAAAAATCGTCTCAACAGCCGACATCGAATCGATATTCTCTGCATCGCGTAACAATCGAATCCCGAATGGAATCCTTCCACTTCCATTCGTTGTCCTTCTCTTTCTTCGTCCCTTTCCTCGCCGCTTCTTTCGTCCTACTGATCACGGATTCAGATTCGGATTCTGGATAAACAGGATTTGATTCCTCGAGCGTGCGATGATGACTCGGAGGCACGAGAACCATCCTCCGTTAGAGGATAATTAATTTCGGATTCGTGATGTGTTCTCGAAATTATAGAATCTTTTTCATTTTGTTCTTTTTCTCTCTTTTGAATCGAAATAACGGGGACGAAAAATTACAGAGGAAAACAAGAAAGAAAGAAAGAAAGAAAAAATAAAATTTAGACAAGAGTAAAGAGATATCGATCGTGTATCGTGAATTAATTCAGGAATAATTATTTAATGGTAGAAATAATATCCGTGTGCCGTTGGTTAAGTGTGCGAGTAGTACGAGTCAATAAATGGGTCGACGCCAGCTATAGGTCGTTCCTATACAAGCATGTGCTGCCGTAAATTAACCCTTAAACGATAAATCGATTTTCAATTTCACCCTTGAATCAATCAGAGCCATTTTGGACGAGCAATATTCGCAGTGCATCGTCGAATAACGCGTTCAAAGAACGTGAAAATTCCGTGGTGTATTAATGGAGACCGGTAAAGGATAAAATTCGATATTAACCGATTCACGGAAGTGTTCTAATAAGCCGAGAAAAATTGGCGAAATAAACGGATGATCATCTATCATCCGTGATGTCCGAGTTTTATCCGCGATTCAAACGGATCGATATTATCTTCGTTTTTTCGCAAATGGGGAGGAGGGGTGCACGTTGCTCTGTGCCACGCTGAAAATTTAATTGGAAAACTTTTGTAAGAGAACTCTCTCTCTCTCTCGCTCCTTGAATTCAACCAGATTGCGTGAAATCTTCCTTGATAGACGCATTGACAAATTGTTCGTTCACCTGGAAGGGAACTATCCTTCTATTTTTATGGAAAAATACAGAGAAACTTTAAAATAAAGGAGGGGGAGAAAATCTCAGAGGATAGAGAAGTTTAAAGAGAAAGAGAAAAGAGCCTAATATTTTTCTTTGAGACATTAGAAAGATAAAAGAAAGGAGACTATAAAAGAAACTTGTAAATGAATAAAAAAAAAAAAATTCTCAAAAATACGGGGGAATAATGTAATATAAAAAAAAAAGAAGAACTTGACAAAAGAGCGTAGAAGAAAAAATGGTAAAAGTAGAAAAAGCTGAAAACTAGAGGAAACTCTGGAGAAAAAACAGTTACCCAACTATGCAAACAACTATAAAACGGATAAAACAAGTTCAACTGTAAAAAAGGGGGAAGGTACAAAGCTTGGAAAGTACAAAGGGAAAAGAGTAAAGATTAAAGACCATAAACTAGGAATTAAACAGCACGTTAACGAACACGTCGATACCGAGGATCAAAACACCTACGTAATATAAAATTTAAACCGGAATTACCTTCAACGAAAATTGAAACGGCGCTCTTTTCCCTCTTTCCCTCTTAAAATCGATCGATCTTGAGCTAGAACGATCCCATGAAATGGATTAATTTGCACAGGATTAATCAATGATACCCTCCTAAATTTCTAATCGCATTTGACAAAATTTCGCGTAGGCAGACTTTTCGCATTCGATGAGCCCGACGATAGGCCCGTGCAAGTTTACACGAGCTTGGAAACGCAATTTACCAACCCTTTGACAACCGGCCAATTTGACCAGAGCGAGCCTCGAGCGGAGAAACGATGTTTAGACTTACAAATTCGCTCCGTTACCTGGACAATGCCGCTAATTAAACAATTTTCTTTGTGAGAAGTTGATCGCACAAACCTATCTTCGATTTTTCCAATCAAGAGAAATTGTTGTCTCCTTAATCAGTGAGATAATTATCCAAGATGCTTCGATCCAATTCTTCTTATTACGTTTCAGATAAATTTAAAATTCTTCTGTAATTTTTCCCCAACATTAAAGATTCGATCGAAAGATTAAACTTTTGATTCGAGAAGTAGAAAAAGTTTATCAACATTGTTAGTTTAAAAAAGTTATTAATTACACGAAAAAAAGAATTTTCTCAAATCGATGCACGATCAACGATCAAACGCGAGGATAAATGACGGCACGTGGCCTCGTATACTCGATAGTCGGTCGATGAACCTCTCCTGTTTTTTTCCTAATCAGCCCGCTCTTGCAAAATAATTGACCCCTCGTTCGCGCGAAAGCGTCTGACAGCCGTTCTTCGGCTGATGAGCGACTTATCAGCATGCAGAGGATCGATATAAAATTTCGCGTCAGCGCGAAACTTTATTCGCGGATGTAACGAACGCGTCCTGTCATTCATTTATCTCGTTATCGTTAATTGGCGCAATCTTTTTCGGACCCTTTATCCTCCCAACTTTTAGTCACGTTGCCGAATTATCGCAACGAGACTGTAATTGGCGAAAAATAGCGAGCGTTCGTTCCAAGATTTTACGTCACGGGATTTCACGAAATGGCGAATCGATCGATGCAATAATTCGCACGTGCTAGAATTATCCGATTCGAGGTATTTTTGAAAATTAAAAAATCAACGAATTAATGAATACTCGTGAAGAACACGAGCGAAGAACAATTTCAAGATCCTATAACGAGGATATTCTAGATACCATGATGCCATTTGGCAAAATTACGTGACGTTCGAGTAGGTAAGTGATTAAGGAAGGGAAAATATATAAATGAGGATTTGAAAAGCGTATAATTAATTTTAAATTATTCGATGGATAACAGTCACATATATTCACGCATTCGAAGCAACACTGTTGTAATAACTTGGTCGGTCGAACTCAATTAGCGTGCAATCTGATAAATGAACGACGCGCAAACTTCCAAGTACCTACGAGATCCAAGAACATTGCAGGTAAACGTCAATGGAATAACGATGATTGATATCGACCCAGTTTTGCTAATCAAAAGCCTTCGACACCGTTTATCATACGAGCCTAACCATCACCATTCCTCATCGAACATTGGATAATACCGTTATCCACGCATCTATCCAATCTTTTTTTTTTGTTTTTATTATTTTTTTTTTTTTTTATCTCGAACCATCATCGCGAGATACACGTCAACAGGTACACGTTGAAATCTTTCGAAGCCATTTTTTACACGATGGAATGGGGGAGGGAGGGAAGGGAGGAGGGGCGCGAAGGGAGGACAACAACAACAACAACAACAAAACAACGAGAATAGCGTACGTCAAGCGTCACAGAAGAAGAGACGATGACAGGATAGCAAACAAGTGGCAGATTAATTTCGGCCGACAGTTTAATTGGGCCGGGTCGGATTAAACGGGTGGAAGGGCCAGCTGGACATTTTTCACGGCCAGCCGAATAAATAGAACCGTTCTGACGGACGGCCGAGTTCTCGTCACTGCGGAATTTCAATTTTCGCCATCGTCGACACGTGGAAACCAATATAAAATATCCAAAAAAAAAATAAAAATAAAAATAAAAATAAAAATAAAAAATAAAAAAAAATACCGCATAAGAGGAGGGGCATATACGGGAGCGTAAAAAATCAACCAACGAATATTCATCTCACCAACTTCAAACCGACAACATTACCTTTATCCAATCTCGATATTCTTGGGAAATGCGAGTTTTCGAGAAAAAAAAAAAAAAAAAAAATCCGATCAAGATCCTATCCCCGGAATCCGATATGTATCGTTCCATTGCCAAATTCGCTCCCTTTCCTCCACTTTCCCTCTCCGTGAAGGACAGAGTTTCACCGAACCAGGAAATAGATGAGGTGCAACGAACTCTAAGAAAATTCTCTAAGAAAAAGGGGAGGAAAAGGGGAAGGAGGATGAGAGAACGTAAGAACGTGGAGGAAAGGGATAATATTCTCGGTTGAGCAATAAACTTGGCTGTCGGCGTATCCATTTCGAGCAGCAGTTCCCGGAAAGGGGTAGGTGGTGGCCGGACACCTCTGACAACGGCTCCAAAGTTCGTCGTTATTGTTCCGCGAATTGGATTTGCCGGCAGGTTACGAGGAGGGGGAGGCCGTCTACGTGGAAAATCTGGCGTCCATACGGAGGGAGGAGAGGGAGGGGGGGAGAGAGAGGCCTGCCATTCTCGTTTCCACGACTAAGTATGTCGTCCGGATTGCCGTCACGGGACCCGGGAAGGCAGGGAAGGGCGGGCTCACCACTCTTCTTGAAATTTGCCCCGACTCGCAAGTTCGCTTCTCTCCCTTGAATTAAATTGTCGCCTCGATCCCGGGGCTCGTGGAATTGGAAAAAATTGCGGAGAATATTCCTCGGCCGTTGAATTCGTTTTGTGGACCGCGTTGAAAATGGAGAATGAGCGTCCACGGGGTGGACGTAAGACGGTTTGTCGTAAAAAAAAAAAAAAAAAAAAAAGGAGTGGAGAGGAAGGGTTCGAGAAGGGGGGTTAATATTTGAAGTGTCTTAATTTAAGGTCGAGCAACGGGTTTTATCCCCCGGTGGACCGCAAACCTCCCCGTTCTTAAATTCATTTTGCCGGTGTTGATTCTCGCGAATGTTCCGGCTAATGGAAAATTATGCGGCCCCGTTTCTTCTCATAAGAAGGTAAACCTCGGCCCGAGGTATCCCGCGCCAAGGGAAACGAACCGAGAGAAACGGGCCGCTTCCGACGCGATAATCAGCTCTGGCAAATTTTTCCCAATTTGTTCGATCAATGAAACGAATGAAAAGTATATAAATCGTAAAGTCGAGATGTTCATCGATCCAGTACTTGGATCGAAGTTTAATCACAACGGTGGCAACTTGGCCATAATAGATAATTAATCCATATCCTGCGATTCGGTGATAGATGGATCAGATATATGTATATATATATATATATGTATATTAAGTGATGAATCGGTTTCTCCACATAGACAATATTAACAGTATATCAACATAGTTTAATTAGAATGTATGTATTCAATCTATTTAATATAACCTATTTAATATAACCTCTAAACGAAATGGTGTATCGAAATCGCTCGAAACTTAATTCGCGTATTATCGTATTATTTTAATTTTTATAATAATATAAATAAACCGATTTATCCGAGAATGCGTTGAAAAAACCCGATTTGAACCGATCTTCGATTCTGAAAAAATTGTCTCCACATCTCTCGTTTACGTGGAAATCCAGAAACACGCTATTCCTTATTTCCAGTCGGTTGTTATTTCCACCCTATCCGAACGATCTCGATTGTCCGCACATCCCCCTCCTCCCCCTTTCCCCATAAGGGGAAACGCGCTCGAAATGGCATCGTCGCCGGGGTTGGTTGCAACGTGTGCTCGCGAAAAAATGCCAGAGGCCAAGCTGAAACCGAGGGGGCGAGTGTCTCCAGCTGGAACGGAGGAAACGGTTTCTCCGTGGCTCGTTGCTTCGTGGTTATGGTCACTGGATACCGTAGTTTCTGCAACAGATGCGTCCAACTGCGTCGTCTCGCTCTTCCTCGAACCGCGAACCGATATTCCGCGCCGGAAACGGGATCAACGCTTCGTCGACGAGAGAACGGGATTAACTTCCGGTTCTCGCGATAATCCCAGTTGGGGCGTAAGTTAAGGGACAATAACTAGCGGGGAAAAGCACTCTTCTGCGATGAACTCGAACCGCTTTTATCTGATTTCATCATTAGAAGAATTTCTTCCCTATTTCCAAGTATTCGATGGTAATATAGTCGCTATGCGTTTGTATAGGGGTTGTAACGATTAAGTTTCTCGAGCAGTGATACAACATAGACAAGTTCTCATCTTCTCGAAATTAGAACAGAAAGTATCTAGCGGCATTATCTCGATGCTTTGTTTCTTCCTCCCTCTTCATCCCATAATTTATTATTATAATTTATTATAATTTATTATTCGAGCATCTGCACACTGTTCTAGCGGGATATTTAGTTTTTTACGCGATCGTTATACTACTAAGTGAAACAGCGATGTGCGTTTGCTCCTCTGTCCAATCCTTTTTTAAATTAAAATACGCGAATATTCATTCGATCGTTTCATCTCGTCAGTCAGAATTTTTCATTAATATCCAATAGATGGTAGATTTTTGTGGAATAAACATCTGCGTGTTCGAGAAGAAACGCGCTTTTTATTTGCTTTTCGTAATTTACGTTCGATTACATTAATTTGTAACTGAAATATCGACAAGATTTTTCGTGTCGCGAGATGCATGGATATCAATTATTCGTGTCCAATGTATGATGCAATATTTGCGTGATTGATGCAAAATTTCTTGCTTCAGATTACAACCCATCCTTAAACACTTAAAGCGTGAAAATCGTTTTAAGAATTTTTTCGATTAATCTTCGACGACAACGACTTCAACCCCCTCCCCCTTAAAGTGGGAGAAACGAGAGGAAATCGCATATCGCCTCGTAACGGAAGAAGAAGAAGAACGAACGGGAGGGGGAATGGAAAGTAGCCGAACGAGTCGGATTGTCGAAACATTAATTAAAATGGCTCGTAATGGGACGGAACTGCGGGGATGTATTTGGCGGGCCCGCGTTTAATTTAAACCAAGAAAAATCACCCGGCGTTCTGTACCTAGCATCTAATTAAGTCGAGCCGCGATGGTTCTTCCTTTTCGCTTTGTTTTTGAGCCTCGTGCTCGGTCAGAGAGAGAGAGAGAGAGAGAGAGAGGGGGAGGGGGGAGAGGGAGAGACACAGACAAAGAGCACGGACGGGGTGCCCGCTTTGTCTCGAACAAAAGGCCGTTACGAAAAATCACGGAGAAATGTAATAAATCGCGTGATTAATTAAACAACTAGCCTCCCCTCCCCTAGGCCGTCCACCGGCCATTCTTAACGCGCTAGAGGGCGCACACGCTCCCTCAACGAGCGCATCTCATCGCCATACCGCCGAAACGCCGTCCATTATTTACCAGGTGAACACCCAGCCGAGAAACAACAGCCTGGCCAACTATTAATAATCCAACCCGACCCATTGTTAACCCCCGCCAATTCTCCCGACGATGGACGTCGCGAATTCGACGTAGGGGTGAATGCTTCCCCGTCTTTTCGGATACGGATACGAGTGTCGAGTCGAGATCGATTTTAATCGGGATTAATCGGGGTTCGCGCGGTTCGAAACGTGTTGATCGGTTTCGCGTGTTTCCAACTACTCCAAATTAATTATAAAATTAATGAGAACGCTTTCTCGTGTTTATCGAATAAATCGACGATTTATAGACAGATATGGATATTTCTATTATATACGCGTTTTCATCATTTGATTTTTTCGGATGAGATTATTATAAATATTTGACATTTGTCTTCGATGTTCGTAGAGAATGGCAAAGGTCGAACACAGATCGTTTTAATTAAAATCGAAGAGTGGAAACGAGGTTCAAACTCTTCGCCTAAGGGTGGTAAAATCCTTATCCCCGTGCACGTTTCGCCTTCGACACGGTTTGCGTTTTCGGTTAATTGAGGCTTGGGTATTAGTCACACAAGAGACGCGACTTTTATTCTTATTTCATTTCCTCGCTCGTCCTTTGCCCCGTGCTACTTTGTCAACGGCGCAAGCACAGTGTTTGCTTGACACACTTTATTACACGCAGTATAATTAGAAAATATTCGCAAACGTTACATTTATCAGGAGTAGTTTCATCCCTCGAGACGTTGAATTTATGAAGCTGGTCTGTATATAATCGTCACGGACGATCCGTAAGCAAATCTCTATAAATCAATATTATTCAAGGTTTAATAATCACATAAAACGATATTTACCGTATTCAATGTCAATATCTATATCGTGCAATAACAGTTTACGCGATAACATATTGATTTGCAAACAACGGTTATTATTCCCAACGTTGCTCACTACTACCCTATAATTGCTTTCCGAAATTTTTACGTTCCTTCGTTCAAACCAATTAATTTCTTTCTCAAATTGGAATCATGTATCTATCGTATATCCCTGATAACTATTTTAAAATTGAAAATAAATAAATAAATAAATAAATAAATAAATAAATAAATATATCGAGAACGACTCTGTTTTTTTTTTTTTATTAGAAACATCGAATAACGAATGAACAAAGATACTCGAACTTGATATTTTTCAACGATGATTATTTCGAGTATTCACACAATTGTAATCCTTTCTTTTTTCGATTTTTAATTAATTTTATCGTAATTGAATATCGAACAGTTGAGTCGAATAATCAATGAATTTTTTCGTGAAAAGTAAAAACGTCAAGGTTCCCTGGTATTTCGAGATAGTTGTTCCCGTAGGAGCACGCTTTCTCGCGTACGTGACTCTCGCGAACTTTCTCCACTTTCGACATAAGAAAAAGACTGGCCGCACGAATGCAGACACGCAAGCACGCCTATATTTCCCCTAATGAGGCAGAAAGTTTGCCCGTCCAACGGCCACTCGGTTATTACGCGATGCAGGGATAGGCTAGAGTTCCACTGTTTCGGTCGTCCACCGATGCACAAAACAAACGCTTATATTCATACTTCTCTCCCTTTTTTCCTCCGTGAAACAACTTTCACTTTTTCGCCTTCAAAGTTTTACAATTTTCTACCTGTTCTTCTTGAGATAAATTAAAGCGCTTCTAAAGATTTTCACAAAGTTCTACCTTTACTCGAAAGAAAGAAGCGCAGAAACGAAATAAATATAAATAAGATATTTTAATATTTAAGAACGGCGTTCTTTTAATAGGCGATCCCATCAGTTTCGATATCTCGTCGACGTCTAATCTCTTTAGATTCTCTTCTTTTTCATCCTCTTTATTTATTTATTTATTTATTTATTTATTTCAAAGGATAAATATTTAAAAGGATAAATTCTCGAGAAGATCATTAATATTCGTTATTTAGCAGGAATTCGAGTGAAGTGTATTGCTCGCAGAAACTATAATCTGATTCGCCTTATCCGGATTCGATTGTGAATCAGATTAATTCCATTATTCCACGGCAATTTTCCTCGGCACGCGCGAGTCTGCGCTTTTTGCCGGAAATGGTTTTAATCGTAACAGGCTTCAGCTACCATAGTCGCTTCGCTGCATTATCGGGATCTATCCCAGATGCGCTTAATTGATCGTTAGCAGGGCGGTAATTACTTGGAATCAACTTCCATCCCCACTTGTTCAAAGAACATCCTCGCAGAAAGAAACTTCTCGTTGTCAACGAGAAGCGCTCCGAAATTCTCCGATCTTGTTAAAAAATTTACGACCAAAACTTTTTAAACGCGTTAAAAAATTCCATTAACCGTTTCCATTACGATTCGAAATGAAATTTAATTCGTTTGCTTTTTCCTTTCTTCTTTCTGATACGAATAATTCGAATCGATTCGCAACGACTAACTTTAATCTTAACTCGTTTACCGCGCTTAATCGAATTTTCCAAGACGAAACTTGAATGCGACGCGAAAGATGCGAAAGATGTTAGGTGGAACGGGCGATGATTTAGTTGCCAAGGTTTTCAGTCGTCTTTAACTGGTGAAAGCCAGCATGAGGAACGATTGGGTGACGAGTAGCAGGAGGAATGGATGGCTGACTGGACTGAATGCGATTCCATCTTATCAGGTAGACCAAAAATCGATAGGGAACCGATGTTCTACTTCCTTTAGCGTTTACTAGTATGATAGAACTGTGAAATTAGGGCGTTTAACGAAACCCCCTCGTTTCATCAATAGCTGAGAAAAGGCTCTAGTTTTAGATAAATTCTACTTTTGGATGTGTGGTGAACGTGGTAAGAGGGGACTAATTACGAGAAAGGGAGAATTTTCCAATACGAGGAAACACATTCAAACGGTATATATATATATATAACAGCGAAACTGGCTCTTTTGTATTAAGCTTCCTTTCACATGCAGAGAATTAAATAAAAATAATAATAATTAAATAAAAAGAGTACAAGAAGAAACTGCTCGCGAACAAAGAAGCTCCATGAGATGAATTTCCTCGTTGAGAAACCATAAAGTTGCGCGCACAGTTAATAGATTCGTTTTGGTTAACGTGGGTGTTGTATCATAAGAATCGAGGTGACGAAATTATTTTTTGTAACAAAATTAAACTCGTCAAGCACGGATCAATGAGCCGACTTTAATTAAATCAGGAAACGAATGGCGAATATCACGATGCCCGCCACGTCTGTCGAGGATATGTGGGTCGAGTCTTGATTAGATACGAGATTCGCTGCATCCAGTACCAAGCACACTCTGCGGTCGACACATCGTGGTATTGCGATTCGGATATTTGAGTCTGGTCGCGATAGCGTGACATCCGCTCGAGTTCACCCTCCTGCGATGGAACGGTTATCGAAATCTTTAATATGAACCGACGGCCACTGCTCGAGATACACACCTGCCGTTTCAGCGACTGTCTTCCCTCGAAAAATGAGAGCTTCGGATATATTTCATCGCCCGGAAAAATGTCTCGAAACGGGTCGATATCGGGTCACACCCTTTTTTCGAATCTTGAGAACGAACCTTGAGAAAGTTAAATTAAATATTGGACCGCGTATTTCGTGGAAAAATAATACCACCGATTTAATTTTTTTCTTTCTTTTTATCAAATTTTCTCCCTCCTTCGAAATTTCTTACAATCAGGACATAATTAAAAAACAGAAATATTTATTTCTCCTCGTTCAACAACAATGAAACGCGGATTAATTAATTACTCGGTAGCGCGACACCGAGTACAATGGTTTATTAATACGACCTAAATTCGTAGAGATTAATTTTTGAATGGTTTACTCGAAAAGCATTGAAATTTGATTTCCCTTGATTATTCGATCCTCAATTGTATACACGAATCAACATCCAAGATCCATTATCATCTGATTAAAAATTCCTGGGAGAGGAACATCGCCCCGTTCGAAACGATATCTGCCCTTTTAAAGGGAGGGCGGGTAAAGAGCAAGGGGCATTTTGATCGCGTGCACCACAATGTATCGAATGTGTATGGCTCCGCAAAAAGATACCCACAATTGGCCATATATCTCGCGTGCTTGCACGCGATCCTGCGAATCAATTTCAATAAAGCCCACGTTCGAATTTAATTAATTTCTTGCCAGCGAATTCAATCCCCTTCTTGGAAACCAACTGTGAACGAACGAACGAACGAACGAACGTCTCATAGATATTTTCGTTTCTTCGGAATTCGATTCAGAAATTCTCCTTCTGAGGAGAAATATAGATTCAACCGCCACGATCATACCAACGCTTTCGACAAATTCTCTACGATAGATTTAAATCGCGGTAACAGAACGAAGAGTCGGTATCGAAATTTTGAAATATTTTTATAGAGATTAACGACGAATGGAATAAACGTTGCGATATAGTTTCTTCGAATTTAGGTTCAGACATTGAATCTCGACTCGAGCCGTCAGTAGCCTCTTTGTTTCCAATTCCTCGCCCAGGAGCCAACATCGTTGAATGGATATTTTATTCAAGGAAATCCGGCGAAGCTCGCGATCCAAGTTTGAAATATGTTCCCAGGTTTTCGGGAATATCTCTTGCTGGCACGCAAAAGTGCTTATTGATCAAACTGAGAGGGGTGGGGCGTGGAGGCGACATCAACCCGTGACAATCCAAATCGAGCTTGCGAGCTTCCCTTTCAGAGACGTCTATCGGTCTACGTGATACATAGGCCTTCGCCGTATAATATACTTTATCACCAAGATATTGAATCGGATGAAATGGATGACCAGGGCCCAAGATTAATTATCCCATCCAGGGGATAAATAATTTTAAGAGACATCTGACGAAATTGAACTTTAAAAAAAAAAGAACAAAAATGTTAAAACCAATGATTAATTGCGCATCATTGTAAATTAAAAATAATTCCTCTCATCTATCAAAAAATTTGCAAACGAAAGTATAAATTTCCTTAAATATTCCATTACACGGCATTAAAATGAAAATATCGTTATTTTCCTTTTTTTTTCCGCGAAAAATTATCGTCGAGCGAAGAGAGAAAAAGCTAGATGTTGAATTTCATCGCGTTGAAGCCTCCCCTTGTACACACATATATATATATATATATATATATATATATATATATATATCAGTCGTGTAAAATAAATAAAAACAACGTCGCAAGGGTCGTACACGCGGAATGATAAGAGCGGAGGAAAGTGAATCGGCGGCAGAAGATTTTTTCTGCATAAAGCCCTCGCCGTTTTGCATATCTCCCCTCCCCCATCGTAGCGTGCTTGCGTGCTGATATTAGGCGTGAGATTCGCCAAACAATCCTTCGTCTGCATCCCGTCCCGCACTTCAGTTTCTTCTTTTTTCTTTTTTCTTTTTTTTTCTTTATTTTTTTACTCGACCAACCCTTTTCCCTCTTCCCCCTTTTTTTTCCCTTCCCGTCTCTTCCATCTTTTATTCCTTCCTTTGTTTCCCACCAACGATCTTATTTCTTATTCTTTACAACCCAAACAGGTCTACCACGCGCGAAGGTATCAGATTGTAAAACGGGCCGACCGTTCGTCGTTTCATTTTCTTTATAGCACACGTATTCCAGTATTGTAATATCCGCGGGAACAGCAGGGGATCTTGGAAACCCCCTACGGAGGCGGAATACTATTCCACTCCGTCGTGTCAGACGGAGTGGGTACTCGTTTATTCTTGTTTCCATTGCGATGTTTCTTTCCTCTTCTTTTCTTTTTTTTTTTTTCTTTTCTTTGCAAAATGATACTCTTTACGTTATTATTGGGGTTAATAAAAATTACAAACTGTTACTTCCTGCGCGACGAAAACGATTGCTACAATTGCGACGAGAAGATAGCAAAATCCAATCGGAGGATTCTTATTTCGATAATCCGATAGCAGTCAATCTTTGACGATATTATCAAACTGTAAAAAGTAAATATACTCTTGTCCGATTCTTCTTCCTTTCTTTCTTCAACAATTGGAAAGAAATTCTTCGAAACAGCTCGGATTTTTCTTTTAGCTCGGATTAGCCGTCAAAAAAAAAAAATAAAGTATTCCAATTTCTGTAACATTTCTGTAACTCTTTATTAATTACGTAATTACGTGATCAAACCAAAGTGAAATCGAGACGTTCATCCACCGGAAATAAGTTTTCAGGGACGAATTTCCAACGGTATTCAGACCGCGGCTTATTCATTCTTAGACATTCGCACGGTTAATTTTATGCACGGCACAATATCTCGGATTTAATTAGCCACTCGAACGAGAGAGCGGAAACAAGACGCTTCTCTTCCCCTCCGGAAAACTGCGACTGATGTGCACGTAATTGCCGTCTCGCGATTCTCGCTCGCGTTTCCCGCTCGAATCCACTTCCACAACTTTTCCAAAAAAATTTTCATCCGGATCGAACGAAGGAAATTCGAAAATTTCCAATAGATTTCTCTATCTATTATCTAATACGAGGAATTTTAACGAGGAAAAAAAAAACGAAAAAGAAACGAGATGACGAGAGGGAATCTCGATGATCTATCGATTTTCAATGACGCGTCCAGAGGGGAGAAGGAAATTCAGAAACGAGCGGGATTTATATATTTTATTCGATATACCTATCTAGCAGATCGTATATATTTCTAATTTCGCGACAAGTTGTTTCATTTCCAGCTCGTAAAGCTGGATCACAATCGAGAATGGAGAAACGAATTTGAGATCGGCCAGTCTTCCGTGACAAACGCGCTATTACCGTTGTTCCCCCCGTATCGGCCGACTCGACGAGTAAATAATATCGTTGGACCGGGTTCGATCGCATAATTTATTCTTTTGTGTCCGGGATCGGGGGAGGGGGGAAGGGGACAATGGAACGAAACGCTCGTATCCTGGCCCCTCGTTTGTTCCGTCCTCGTACGAAAGGAAACGGCTAAAGGGGGGGAGGTTGGCGGAAAAAAGAAGAAGAAAGGAGAGGAAAAATAAAGAGTAAAAAGATCAAATAGGTCGACGGAACAACAAACGGAAGCTCGTTTCGTACACGTAAGCGAGCACCGGGGAAAACACGAGAGCATTGTTCGACGGAACGTTATCGCACTCGTTAATTATGCTCGCGGTCCAAGTGACAATTTTCGTATTATTAATCGCGAAATTACGAAAGACCATGCTGTTGAAATTTCGCGTGAATTTATGAGGATCGGAGGCGCAATTAGTAATTTTAACGGAGTTAGGAAAAAGAAAGAAAAAAAAAGGAGAGTGAAAAGACAGGGAATTTCGTCACGAGAATTCTCATTTCATCTTCGCCATTTCCATATATCTTATAAATTTTTTTTTTCTATATATCTCCCCTTAATTTAAAAAGAAGCGCGAACGGACGAATACGTCGTACGCGCGTTTCACGAGGACGACGAGCGTTTGATCCCGTCGAACGATGCCCGTTTGATAAACGCGATTCGCAGCCGAGCGAAACGAGAATTATCGACGGCCGCGGAATTTTGAGCATAGCGAGAGCGACCGATAGGGAGTGCAGCGTGAAATTTCAATTAAATCTGATCAGAACGTGGGCGCAGCTGGTAATGAGCAACCACCGAATCAAAGGATTAAACGATTCTCCACAGAGCTCTTTGGCTTGTAAATTCGATGCTTTAACAGTGGTGCGATTGTGCCGTGAAAAAGGTGCCAATAAAAAGGAAAAAAAGGGGGAAAAAGGGAGGGAAAAGAGAAAAAGAGAGAGAGAGAGAAAGAGAGAGAGAGAGAAGAAAAAAGAAAATAAATAAACAGCATCGAATGGCTTGTAAATTCGTATAAAAACGAGTTCAATGTTCCGAAAGTAACGTTTAAAACTAATCTAGGTGTGAACAACAGCTGTAAACAGTGTAGAGAAATTCGTATGAGAATGGTTATCGATTTTTTGCGAATCTGATAAAGAGGAGGAATATCGCGCGATAACGTTGAATTCTATCCCATCAACTGTTTTTCGATGCAAGTTACGACATTTCATAAATACGATTATTGATTCGTATCGTCATAAACATTTTCATTGAACGACAATAAATACGTACGTATACAAAAGAGTATACAATAATTATATATATATATATACGATTGTAAAATGGTGAAACTCGAGCACGAATATGTATCTCTTGTTAATTCGAATAACTCGACCATAAAATTAACAATGATCTCGTTTCGCGTTACTTACGCATTTTCGTGTATTCCATGATCGATAGATCGATCGATAAGAGGTGTCTCGTAATTCGTCCGAATCGTATTATATAGCGTGATTGATCGTTTTTCCAATTTACTCGAAAGATTACGACATTTTAACCGTTGCTCCAAACTATTTTCGACGAGGGCGCTTTACAATCCGATTATAAAGTACGCGAACTAGTCGTTAGTGTAATTAACAAATTGGGTTCTACTCGTCGGTAATTGGTTCGCTTCCCGTTGTTTCACGTCGAATTTTTTGAAAACGTTTTCCAGTTTCCCGAACGAACCGGAAGCGCGGGAAAAGTGGATGATACTTGTATTAAAAATCGGAATCCGTTTTCGAAATTTCGTCAGACTGCGAAGAGGCTATTGTAGTTCGGAATTTACGAACCGATATTACGAGACCTTCGAGCAAATTTTATCTTTCGTTATCCGCGCGATATTGAGAGACCTATTGGGATTAAAGCGACAATATAACCTTACCTCAGATTAAAAATTAAAATTAATCTTCGTTAATCGTGAAAAAAAAAACAAAGATGATTTTCTATGAAATTCAAAATTTCATCACTTTTGCGAATTATTCGATCATAACGCGCGTAATATTTCACCATCCATGTGTAAGAAGAAATCGTCCTCGTTTCCTTTTCTCCCCTTTTAATAGCCCCTTTTCTTGCTCATCCGTCCAAACTGCAACGATTTATTCAAGCAGTTCCAACAATCCCCGGCCATCAGTCAACCGGGTAGACACTGCGTCATCATCGACGCATAACTTACCCACTCGTTGAAAACCAAGAGGAGACCATCTCCTCCCACCCCTGTGTACGCTCGTCCAATCTAAACGTCACCGCGAAAAAATATTACGGCAATTTCCGGAACGCGGTAAAAACCTCTCGAGAAGAATTTCTATTCAACCCATTCTCTGCTCGGCTATTCGCCCACGCGTAAGATCCGTGAGCGTAATCTAACGAGAGGGGAGGAGAGGGTGAGTGCGACGCGGAGTGGGCGCGGCTGACCAGGGGCGTAATTTATATTCACCCAGAAACGCCGGTCATTTGGATCACGGAGGGGAAGGGAGCTTCTTGTTTCGTGCCGCTGATATCGCGGCCAAACATCGACGGGAGGATTTACATGTTAAGCATGTCGAAATTGCTTATTCCTTTACCTCCGTCCAACCAACCAACTCCTTTCGCCCCTGTCCAATTACCCGGACATGCCCTTCCGACTTTCGATACGAACTCGACTCTCGATACGAAGCGTCAAGCGTCGCGCGTGACGTCGGAAGGCGTGTGCGCTCGCTCAATGTTCTTCGCCGCCGATCGATAGGAAATTTGAGATAACGTATCAGAAATCGATGGATTTATCGATTGAACCGACCACCGTGTTTCGGAGTTGCGATCAGAGTTGTAATTGAAATTCGACGCCCCAAGATTGGGTCGTAATTTCGTTCGTCGTCGGCCCGGAAATTAGATAATTTCAACGAATTTTTTTGTCATCTTCGAGAGAGAGAGAGAGAGATTTGTCGTTGGACAGAGGATGGTTCTCCCCTCCAACGAGCGATCGTATCGTATCACGCGAGACGATTCACTTTGCCGAGAGGTATCGTTCGTCGGATGGAAGATACGATAGAGTTACGAGAGAGCGGATTTGAATTTGAAGGTAGGAGCCGGTAGGACGAAGTGTGGGTGCACTCTTCGAAACATTCGAGCCCGGTTAAATCAGCCTACGAGGTCGGTTCCAGTTTTCGTGCATTATCATTAATATTACTATCAGTCCGCATCAGGGCTGCGTTTAAATTATTTCAAGCCCGAGCTTTTGTGTTCCTGCGAGATCTGCATTACGCTGGAACCCTATCCAACATCCACAAGCATAATTATATTGACTTTATACCATTGTACACGGGCTGAGCCGTGTCCCTGTGTGCGCGTGTCGGAATCCCGGGCATCCGGATAGCACGCATTACGGATATCCGCGCGAATACATATATCATATAGGTGGAACGTAACGAGATACGTTCCGATCCAACGTGAAATAAAAAAGAATATTGCTCGCCTAATGGAACTATCATGGACCGCCACGATGCAACATTGTCTGACGCGAAAGAAATTATCTCTTTTCTTTTCTTTTTCTCCCTCTCTTCTCTAGCTTTTGTTGCATTAACAGGATCGATGGTAATTTTTTAAAAAACGCTTCCACTGATAGTTTCCAGAACCGTTTAGCGTGTTTACGCGACGAAAGAAAATTTTTGTTCAAATTTAGAGTAAAATATTTTAAAGCTCGATCGATCGTTGCGGTTAAACCGAATAATTTGACACGAAAAGAAAATTATCCGAATAGAATTTAGAAATTTCTCGACAACGAATTTCAGAGTTATTCTACGCCGATTGAACCCGCGTAGACGGACAAATGGCACAGCTGTTCTACTTTCGAAGGGCGTCGATGCGTCGCTTCGTTCCACTTTCTCGCGATCGGAGATCGTCATCAGGTGGTCGGTCGGTGGTCGAATGTTTGCTATTCGGATAGTAGACGTAATGGGATTTCGACAAGAGGTAAAATGGCGGCGATTGATTGCGTATAGCGCACATCAGCCGAGATTTCATTCTTTTCTGTTTAGAATCAACATCGTCGTGAAATGAAAATATAAGTGGAGATATACGTTAAAACGCATCTGGTTATGGGAAAATTTCGGCGTTCGAAAATTAATACACTCATTTTTATTTATATTGGTTTGTATATATCGCCAATCTCCATCCCACCATTTAACCCATCTCTTTCAACTCGTTGTATTTTTTGTTAAACATTTATTTCTTTCTTTCTCTCTCTCTTTCTCTCTCTCCCACTCTATGCTTTTTATTTCACACTCAGATTGAGCGCGATCCTATTACAATCGATGCGATATTCGTGATTTTCTCTGACAGGATTCGTTAATACACTACTTGATTAAAAAATAGTCACTGGACGGCGTATCCCGGCCGGGAATTATACACCGAAAGAAAAAAAAGAATGGCTCTCATAAATATATCCTATCGATTTTTGTCAACAAATTAATTGCCCCTCCTAACGCGATCGATTTATATTCCATTATTATATTCGATATGAAGGAAAGACGAATCAGGAAAAATCAATTATTTTCAATATCCAAATTCATCTCGATAATTGATAGGCGCAAAAAATAATAAATAAGGTTATATATATAAAAAAAAAAAATTGATGAGAATCAAAACAACAACGAAAATAATCATCCGGATTATGAAAAATGATCCACGCTATATTCACTATTATCCCTGCTCGATAAAAGGCAATAGCAGAATCCGCAAACACTTAATACCCGTCGAAACGGCCGTTTCACCGGTATGTCGTCGTTAATCGGCAGCCAGCCACTGGTCTATTATTTTCTAATCGATATCATCCCTCTTCCAGAATGTGCTTATGGCTAGCTAAGCTCGCGCCAAATTAGCAGGAAAGGGAAAAACAGATAGAGAGAGAGAGAGAGAGAGAGAGAGAGAAAAGAAAGAAAAGAAAGAATCGTATCACGCTACACGAATCTACCCCTCATCATCGTCTCTATGATAATATTCGAAATGACTGCGTCGAATTCTCTCTCTCTCTCTCTCTTTCTCTCTCTCTCTCTCTCTTTCTCTCTCTCTTGCCTTTTATCCCACGACGCGGAGGAGGGGATTCCGCCCCTTTCAGACGGTTTAATCTCGCGTGGAAAATGTGTTGGCGCGCGTGTGCACGCCGTATAACACGGTCGCCACGAGGTATCTATACTTCGTCGATAGGATGTATGGCGCGCGGAACGTTACGAGCAGTTGCCCCAATTTATCCCACTTTTTTGTGCCGAGAGAGCTTTTCAGCCTTTTCTCTCTCTCTCTCTCTCTCTTTCCATCCGCCTCACCCCCATCCCTCCCCTCCCCCCTATATCCCACCATGTTTTTCCGTGGCCGTTGGCTTTTTACTCCATCTCAGCCGCCACTTTTAAGTGCACGTAGTGCAGTTTAGTGCACTCTGACCGCGCCAAGCAGCAACACCGATGCGGAAGACATTTTTATTGCCGCGGCTTAGCGAGTGTGTTGCCGATAAATGTTTCATTCTTCGTGACTAATGTCGTGCCGGTTACCACCACGCATCTACCTATCTATACACACACACGCACGCACACATCCGAGAATTAATAAAAAATTCACGGCCAATTCGTTCCCGCTTCACGAGCCACCCTATGGAACCATTATCGCCAACGATCGATGGAAGGAGGAGCTTCGACAGACTTTACACGTTTCTCCCCCCTCCCCCTCCTGTTCGAGCCATCCAGCTCGCGATCAAGTGTATTGTGGTCTCGTTCGGAGTCGCGAGAGAAACTCCGATTTACCTGTTGCCCCTCGGTTCGCTCTTAAGGAGCTTCGAGCACTTCCGACAAGTCGAGTTCCGAGCTGCTTTTATGGGATTCTTCCGCAACTTCAACGATGTTCAATTAAGGGAATTTGTACGTTTCCTATTTCTCCGGTGAATATTTGTCGAATTAGTTGCGAATCACTTGAGAATCACCACTTATTACCACGCCAATCTTCTACCAACCATCTTCTTCTTTCTAAACGTTAACGTTCGAAACGCGGTTGAAAGAAAATATATTTTCTGACGAAATTGTAACGCTTTGTTGAAATCGTTAAAAGCTCTCGCGTCAAAGCGAGGTATCCTTCCAGCTCTCCATATTCCTGATACCTATACAGTGCCTATAGTATTAAGGGACACAAAGAGGGTTGTGGATCGAAAGGAGGGGGTCCTTTGAGGATAACGAAAGCGGCGATACGCGACTTTGATTTCACCATTCATCTCACAAAACAAAAATCGGGACTTTGTAGCCTGCCACGCCGATAATGAATGGATGCGAGGCTGCTTTTGCAAATTTAACGAGAGACGACGCGTGTCGTGTGTTTCTTCTTCGACTATCTTCCCCTTCTACCCTCTCTTTTTTTTCCCCGCGCGTCCACTCTCCGCCTAAGTCCTCGAATCACGCACCCCCTCATCTCTTTCACCCTTTGCCAATCCCCCCATTTCGCTCTCGCGTTTTCCGCGTTCCTTTGATTAGTCGTCGGTATTCCTCTCTCTGTTTGCTCTCGTCCTGTGAAAAATACTGCAGCGTCGGTTCGCCTCCTCTCCAATTCCTCATTAACGATCTTCGATCCCTAGATCTCTCGATATATATATGATAGCGATCATAAGGATCGGAAGAGGAAATTGATTCGGATTCGATCGCGTTCCAAAAACTTCTTAATCTCAAGAGCTATGCCCCACCTCACAGACACGGTATTAATTAGTTTATCCGTAAATTCCTTCTATGTGAAGTATGCGCTTCATATAGTTCACGATGCGTTTGTCAATGGAATGTCGAGGAGCATCTCGATTCCACCGAATCTCCTTTGTTACCTAAGTTCCGAATAGTTTGAATCCCTGCCACGCCATTCCTTTCGGGCTAGTTACAGTGAACAACGATTATTACCGAGAACAAAATGCAATAATTGAATACGTACGAATAAGAAATTGTAGAAAGGAAAGCGGTGGTTAAGATTAAGAAACGAATACGAAAGAATCTTAATCATCGATTGCACAACAGTTCGCGCGGATTCCCGGATGGTTTCGAAAACAGGCGAAAAACAAGGGGTAATTAGGGGGAAGATAGAAAATTATTCGAGAGCACATGGCCGTTTATGACGTTTTCCATCGATCCGATGTTTGAGCTGGCTTTTGACTCTCGCTTCATTTGCGAGATAACAATGGCGCGTCTTTCATTTCGCAACATCATTTCGACGAGAGAGCAACATCGAAACTTTGGCGAAAAATATTTATGGCTGGATGATTAAAAGCTGAATTCGAGATGCGAGTTTCGCTTATCGAAAAATGAAATTTAACAACGCGTCTAATAACATTTCTTTGCCATCGAAATTAATATGCCTCTCGCTCCCGTTCTCGGTAAACGGTGCGTTTAAGGAAAACAAATTCCCTGCATCCGAGATCGCAGATTCGTTTGGCGAGTTGGCAAAACTGGAACGTCGCGCGGCGGTTTGATATTTATTATCCCGGGAGGAAGGACGACGAAGGGAAAATGTTCCCCTTTCTTTACGATCCAAGTTGGGATCGCGTTTCGCGGCTGTAAATGTCGGCGACCGGCGAAAAAGCATGACGTTACTTTAATTTCAACCGACTTGGCCGATCGTTACTGCCTTCGCGGTTCTGCCGTCACAATTACCGGAAGTGGCGAACGTTACCTTTAATCTCACGACCCCCTGCTTTTTATTATTGGCCACGGTAATGGCCCACGTCTCACGCCCGAAAAACTTTTCACCACCAAACTCGATATACGCTTTTTCGTTCCCTTTTTTTTTCTCCACGAAATTTCTTCGCCACATTTTTCGATGCGTTCAAAATGTTGAAATTAAATATCGATCACTTTCGAATAAAACGGGCAGACATCGTGTTTTAACGAGATTAGAGCGCAAGGAAAAAGGATAATTTTATTAAGATTAATACCTACCGGGTATATAACGAGCGAGGATGGAAATTAGATCGAATAAGAAAACTTCTCTAAATGGGATGGTTTTTAGACGTTGGTAATCGAAGCTGTAAAATAAATGATTTTTGTTTGCGTTATTTCCCTGTCTTAATTCCTTCTTGAGCCTCCATCTTTATCCCTCTTACGAAACAAAGTTGAAGAAGGAAGAAAGAAACGTTGGATACTTTGGTACCGATTATCTCGACTTTGGAGGTGGAAAACTCGTTTCGAGCTTACCCAGTCACAATCCATCCCCCTCTTCTAATTTCAGTAATTAAGACGGCTGCAATTGGACCGGATTAAAATGATGCTTGATAAAAATCGGAATATCAAACTTACGGGAATCCTTCACGTTCTTTCTATTACGAGAAATATTATATTACGTTATATTATAAAAAATTGTATTGCAGAGAAATCAAACTTTTCGTCTTTTAAAGAAATATTTTCGTCGTTATTCTCCAGTTTCAATTCCAAAGGATCGAAGAAAATGGAGAGGAACACCAGCTGTTTGTTACATCGCTTCCAATTTCATCACGTAATTACATCAACTTCAATCCTAACGAGAATTCGTCGCCGTACAACATTCTGATTTCGTTAAACTTCGTTCCATCTCAATGGCTGAATATCCATCTGTTATTTTCAACTTCTGCAACCATGTTTCGGATAATATAACGCGGATCGACGGAAATTCTGTGGTAATCAACGCGGAAAAGCATCCTTCAACGTCATATTACTTGATAACGAACGAGGCTTCGTAAGATTACCTAGCCAATTCTCTTCGATAGTTCTTCGCGGGGAAAGCACAACTCTCCGAGAAAACCGCAAGAGTCCCGATATCTGTTACATTTTTCATTTTCAATTTATATATCAAACAAAACGAATCGATCTTCAAATCTTGATCAAGAAAGCGTCGCCGCTCTCCGATCTCCACCAAAATCTCGCTCGAAAATTTTCCCTCAAATTACATATTCCGTGTACATCGAAATTCCGCCGCATTTATCAAACGCGTCAAGGCGCATAAAAGCGCTCGACGCATTTATTTCAGAAAACGAAACTGTCGACAAGAAACACGCTAACGATCGGTCGCCGACGGTCGCGCTCTCTCGCGGCTAATCCCGAATGAGGAATCGAGCGTAGATCGCGATTCGCGACGCCTTTGTCGCCGCCCCAATAGAAAAGAAACTTAATACGTTCTATCGAAGTTACCCGAGGGAAATGAGCGCGTCACGAGGGCGAAGAGGTGGAAGAGGTGGCACGGGGGAAAAAAGCAGGTTATCCGAGAAGAGAGGGGATGAGGTTGGAAAAGTGAAAGGGGGGTACGCGAGATTGCAATTTAATCAATCCTCGCCTCGAGGTTGTGCGCCCCGCATGGAACCGATCCGGTCAACCGGAAGCGCTCTCGATCGGCTCGAAACCTTGGCTCGATAGGCCTACGAAGCCGTGGAAGAAAGGGGACGCGCGCATCGCCGATCAGTCGCCGTTTATCGACCTGCCCCGCCGATCGATGCGACCGTATTCGTACTCGCAACGCCCCGGATGAATTTCACGCTCACGCACCCACCACGTTTTCGTTACGGCGTTCGCGCTCCTCGGCTTCATTAATCGCGATCGAACGTACACACCCGCATCGTGTCGACGTTTGCCGGCGTGCAAGCTTTGAAATATGCGTGGCCGAGGACGAGGGAGGGCGTGCGTGTGGAGACGAGGAGGGTGGGTTTGTCTTGGGCCGCGTGCGCGAGCAGGAAGGAGATCGCTGTAATTACGATGCAAACGCGGATGGTGGAATTATTCGACGAATTTCAAACGAGATGCAACGCTGATGGAAGGAAACATCGGTTAAGGGTACGTTCCGTACCTGTATCGAATCGGTTTCGAATCGGTCTCTGGGTTTTGATCTTTCACGGTGTGGAGTTGTAGGGTTTGCGAGAGGGTTTCGAGAATTCCGTTTTTATCTCTCCCTCTATGAATTATTAAATAGGTTTGCTATTACAGCTCGACGATTCGATTTTCCATTAATAGTTGCAAGATCGAAATCAATTCAATCCAGGGGTTTTCGATCGTAATTATTATTCGTTAGAAAAATGGTAATCAATGGTTTCCAATTTTGCAGGAGAAATCTGTTGTTCGAATCTAGTCGAGTAAATTTTTCTTCTTCTTCGCGAGATTTCGATCTCGGTTATGGTCGATGGTCAACGAATACACGTTGCTCTCTCTCTCGCAAACTCCTCCAGTTTCCCTGTTCTCGTTCACGCGAAAAGGACGATCAGGGACCAACGAACGAGCCCGATGGGATCAGCTCGAGGATTAGTCAGCGATTTGCTCGGTTGCGATTGCTTTTCTTCGCGTAGGGAAACTTTGTAACACGCCTCCTCCCGGTGGCGGTGAATACGTAATGGCAAGAGCAATTTACGGCCGGCACGATATTATCTTTCCCGCGTGCGAGCGTGTATTGTGCGCCTGGTAGGGATCTCGATGGCCCACCGACCCATTTCGCATTTAATCCCGATTTCGATGATTTCGACGCCTATTTCCGGGACGATCCTCACGGAATCTCATCGTTGGAACGCTTTCGTTTGGGATTCTTGGTCGGATGGAAATCGAAAAAGAGCGAGAAAAATCGTTTTTCTCCGAGTTAATCCGCGAGTTATTTAAATATTACAATTCCATATCGGAACACGACTTCGACTTGAACGTTTCAACGCATCGAGGTCGAATCACAGGATCTTAGGATCATTATTGGAGGAAACAAGGGCAAAGAGAGAAATCGTTTTCCAATCTGTCTTTGATCGCGAGTAAAATTCAAATCACGGGAGGTAGAAAACGTGGACGAGCGCCAAGCAGCTTATTCAAATGTATCGGCTAAACGTTTGCATTGATTAAAAACCACCAGTCAGGGAATCGACTGTCATTAGCATGGAGAGAACGGGTCTGGATTAAAAGTGAGTGTGTGTTCAACCGTGGGTGAATCGACTGAAAGCGTAAGAAAGAGAAATCGTTAGGCAGGGAGATCGTTAGACCGAGTTTTTCCGTTCGACCAAAAGGGGTGAACCACCCTCTCGACCTCGCCTTCCCTATTTCCTCGGAGAAATCTTCCTTCCTTTCTTCTTTTCCCGCGAAACCGAGTTAACTCGACTTAAATGGCGAAAAGAAAAGTTCGATCGAACGATACGTTGTAAAACATTGTTTCTTGTTTACGGGGAATCGAAACTATAACCTCGACGAGTGACACGTTACGACGGACGAAACTCAGACGAAAAATTCTCGTCTCTCGGATTAGTTGCTCACTATAATACGATGGTGTGTTCAAATATTATTAACGATTCGTTCTTTTTTTACGTTCGCGCCACCAACTGTGCACAAGTTAACTTGCGAAAAATTTTTAGGCGAACGAAAATACCTTTCACGAAAATACCTTCCTTTTTGTTTTCCATCCCTCGCGATTTCTCTCGAAAATTCAGAAATAGAGGATAATTCATCGCGCGAAAAGTTAAACGTTCAACTTCGCGTCATTAAAATTGTTTTCGTCCATCCTCTCCCAACGAAAATTCGTTTTTCCCCTCCGCTTCAGAAATTCATTTTTAGCTACGCTCGATTTTCCCGCTTCTGTCCAGTTACGGCGGCCGGTATTCGTTCTTTTTTTTTTTTTTCTCCAGGAATAAATGCATAAAGACTTTCTTTTTTTTTCGTCGTTAAAATCTGGCTCTTTCGCTGGAAAAAAGACATTCGAGCATTAAGTACGTGATAATCAGATTCATCTGACTTATCGTAAAACGCGAGATAGAGATGTTTCAACGAATTTATTAATTGCCGTTCGTGAATGTCGAACTCACGACTCGTTGATTCCTCCCCCAATGATTCGAGAAGGTTAGATTAAAATAATTTAGAAAGAGAGAGACAATTTCTTCGCGAATTAAATGTAGATACCTAATTAAACTTTGAAAAATAAAATGCAATAGAATGAATTAATTCTTCATTCACTTCATATCAATATAATGTTCTGATAAATTCATATGAGTGGATAATTCGAATACCACTAAAATTTCCTACGTATAAATTGACACGCGTTCCACTGTGGATGTGTTTATAAATTTTCAAAAAGGAAAGAAAAAATTTATACTTCGAATCAAAAAGTACAATACCCATACAAATCCCGGTTATTAATAAATATAATTCCGGTAATTTAGAGTCAAAGTTCAAATGATCACACGATGAAACTAATAAAATTTCATTCACATAAAATGAAATTCCACTATGGACTGTGTTTATAAATTTTCAAAAAACGATCAACCAAGCAATTCATGAAGAATTTCCGCAACAAGGGGGGAGGGGGAGGAGGGAGAGGAGGGAGCAACGTTAACTTTTATTCGATGGATAAACAGGAAGCATATAACGGGGAAGGTATCTTCGATACTCGCGTCAAACTTGGTAATTATGAAAGTTTCCGGCATGGAATTCTTGGCCAAAGAAGCTTGAATCTTGAATTACTTCCGATGATGTTATCTCTTCCGCAATGAATGATCAACTATTTACGTGCTCTCTCTCTCTCTCTCTCTCTCTCTCTCTCCCTTTCCCTCTGTAAGTTTAGCGCTAGACAAGAAGATTCCTAATTTGTAATTAACTCGTCACAACAACTTTGAAGAGGATCCCTCGTACGGAGGAACCTTGAAGTCTGATCCAAACCGACCAAGTCTTTAATTTATTATCCGATCTTGATTTCAATCTTAATCCCTTCTTCTTAATCTAAAGCAATTTCAACCACGAAGAGTTATCGTGGATCGTGGAAGGAAATTGCCAAGAATTTCGGATTAGATTATTTCCCAGCATTTTTTCGAGCGGGCGAATACAGGGGTATTGAAATATTAAAATGGTTTACGAGAGAGGGAGGGCCTATTAAGAGGAAGGAAAAAGATGAAATTAATCTTGGAATAAGATAGCTGCACCAAATTACTTGGAGTTTCTTGATATTTACGACTAATATGTCTTCAACGTAGCCCGTAGAATATTTCAATTCATATTCAACGAATACACGATCGAGTAACTCGAATATTTAATCACAAATAAGTATCGATTAAAAGTTGAATTTGTTAATCGTATCAACTTTAGAGAAATTATCGACGAAATCTTTTTCATTATTAAAAAAAAAAAAGAGCTTCGAGTTACGCTATATTTTAAACGCGACAAAGTTGAATAAATTTCTCAATATTTAACGAAACGGAGCTCGATCAAAAATTAACGGGAATCGTACCGGAGATTGCACCGTTTACGTTACGTAGTTTCGAATATTCGAAGAGAGATTTCACGCGCGATTTAATTCGCCCTATCGATATTCTTCGACGAGCAGCATCGTTTGCGGGATCGCAAAAGAGGGGAAAAGCTATTCCTATCAATTGCCCCGTCCGCCCTTTCGCAGGAAGTAACAACGCCGGGAGAGTAATCGGCGCGGTGCAGTCGCTCGACGCTTCACCCTCGTTATTTTTATGCGAGAATGCTTTGCGAAACACGTTCCTACCCGGTTTAACCCATAAAAAGGCCACGTAGAACCGATCACCCATTCATTTTCGAGCGCGTACTCGTCGAGTCACGTATAGAGACTGACCGACAAAGCGACGTAGATTAGACCACGCTCTCCAAGTCCTCGTCCAAGTTGTGGATTGATCGGTTTTATCGATAAACAGGTCGGCGTACTTTCTTCGAGTTCAGGAGGAGAGAAAGAGAGAGAGAGAGAGAGAGAGATATTTCGAGCCATCGTCGGGGAAGCCTACGTCGATTCAGAATAACGCGACGATCCTGTTGCTCGTCGTTAATTATAAAGTTGAGATAAAAATTGCAATGACGTTTGCAGTATATTTAAAACTTCCTTTATCTTTTATCGTAATCAAGATGCTCTTCTTTCGTATCGTTTTTAACTTCCTTCGAAGAAATACTTTTCCCGATAGTTTCACGGACGCTGAACAATGAATAATAATAACGAGAATATCGATTCCAGGTTGCCGTATAAATAAGATCATTCTAAATGCAAAAAGTAATTGAAAGTGTCGAATAGAATAGAATTCTCCTCGTTCGAGAACTCGTTGAAAATTTATCACTTATACACGGCTAATTATTTCCGGCCGAGAATGCACGGATGGATAATTAGCAGGGCGAAAAGATGAAATAAAATTTCTCCGTTTGCAAGCTCATTTTTTTCGAGAAAATCGAATCTCGAAAATTCACCAAGCTCGCCCATTCCGTAATCATTTTTTTGTAATGCGTTGAAATCGCATTATCTCGGAAACGAGCGGCGAGATAAACAAATTTTTCGTAATTTCAATAAAACAACTTCGTAATTTCAACTTTTTTCAACGTATTTTCTTTCCTCTTTTCCACGTTAAAATCCTCCTTTATTTACCGCGTTCAATTAACTCAACTCGACATCGATATCCTTCGCAAACCAAGTTTCCAAGTTCCGATCGAATCGTCGAATTCGTCACAGATTATTTCTCCCCCTCCCCCTCAGCCCCTTCCGCCTGAAAAACACGAGACAGCGATACTCCATCACGCGGATCGGTGCGGATTTTTTCCCATCGATGACAGGTGAAGGAACATCAAGCGCAGAACAACGACCGGTCCAATAGTGACAACCCTTCAACCAACGTTCTCTCGATCGGTAGAATAGATCCGCGCTATGCGAGGCACGCGCAAACACGCGCACACCGAAACCCCTCCGGAATGAATTATACGAGGGCGGTGATCTCCTTCCACGAGGCCGCATCCATAAACCATTCACCGGTGTTTCGCCGTGGAGAGGAGGATGGATAACGGTTGGTTCTGGTCTCCTTCCGCGGTTACCTCGAGATCGATTTGTGCATCGTCGATTGAACCCACGGCCAATCGATCAATCAACGTTAAACGATCGTCAAACGGTGGCCCCTTGGTCGGCTCGAGATTTGTATGTGGGAACAGCTCTCCTTGCTTAATGAATCGTTCGATACGCGAGCTGAATTCCTTCTAATTCCATCCTTTCGAGGTTGAGAGTTTTCGAACTTTCTCTTCTTTCTTTCTTTCTTCGTTAACGAACGCTAACGGTGTCGTTGTCAGTTACTTTTCGACAGACATTTGTTGACGAAGTTTTACAAAGTTCGTTTCGATGTCTTAGCGCGCGAATAAATTTGAGAGTAAAATTTTCAAACAACTGTCCTCGAAATATCTCACTACAAGCGGAATGATTTTTACACTCTTAACGCAGTGTCTACTTGCGAAGGATAACTCTTGAGAGAGAAACTCGTGAGAATTTCGAATATATTCGCTTACCCTTAAAGTTGACAGACTAGTCACATATTTCCCGTATTTATTTACTCATTTAAATACTAGAAAACTTTACGATTCTTCTGAAAATCGCTTACAAACAGTCGTTAATAAGTAAGTCTATTCGTAAAAAAATACTATCGATTCCACGTATTCACGTCTCAAGCATCGTCGTTTGCCATTAAAAGATTCTTGAAAATTAATCAATGTCAATAATGATGATGAACGATGATGAGGAACGATGCACTGTTCGTCCCTCGGGAGGATGATCGACAATATAGCCGTTTTCGCGATACAAAATCACGTGGAACAGTCGAATGCACACACATACACACACACACACACACGTACACGCGGCATCGTTTCACGGCTGAACGAGTGGCAGCGAAAAGAGCGAATCGATCACGAGCCATCGATAATGGACGAGGTATGCGGGTCAAATTTTCCATTCGGTTAATTATCTGGGTGACGAGGATCTTGTGGCTCATGGCGGACAAAGGCGTGTATTACCCTTGCCACGGTAAGAACCGGTTTCGTTGTTGGTCGTAATAAACAGCGACGGCATGCGCCATATTCTCTCGAATGAATCGTACGTACAGTATTCGCAACAGGGGGAACTAATCTCGCAAAAAAATGATTCAACGCCTGCACAACGTGGTAAGATCGAGGTGACTTTAATCTTCATCCGCGCACAGGCGTAAATTTAAATTGCTCCCGTCTTGAAGAACAAGTCTCGATCTATCGCCTCTCCTCTCGTCCTCGTTTGTAATACTTCGAATCCGGAGAAAGCTTCAAAAGAGTTGTAACATATACCTTGCTTACTTTAACGATCACCACGCAACGCAAATATTACAGAGACACTATAATAGTAAATTTAAATTGTTTCTACCTCGATAGATAAATCTGCATTCTCTCGCCTTTGTTCGCCAGGATCGAGCAAACCTCCAAACAAGGGATTGCGCATTATTAACACTCTCCACGCATTGGTTATTTTAAACAACGTATAACAACACAACTACTGAAGAATATCGCGCGTTTAACCACGCTCGCGACAAGCTCGAGCGGTGAAAGGTTACCAAGGAGCGATGGTTCAGAATGGAGATCCATGGAGGAGCGTTTTCCTTTCGCGACCCACAAAAGCATTTTCGTTCATTACACGGGAAGATGTAAGAAGAAAACCCATATACATAAGCCGAGGTTGTTCCAAGGGGGTGGTAGTTGTAGTGGTCCTCAAAGTCGAGAGATCAAAGAAGTCCCGATTAAACCGCTTCTTCGTAGCGAGCGAATTCCACGCGTTCTTTTTTCCAAAGATGACAAAAGGGCGGAGAGACAAAAGCCGGTTGCCGGAAAGTCGGCGGTGGAACGCGACGAGAGAGAGAGAGAGAGAGAGAAAGAGAGGGGAGGGAAATAAAAAAGAGGAGAGAGAGTGGTCGGCAACAAAAGCGGGATAATTTCGTAGCAACGCGCGAACCATGTCGCGTGCACTCGCGTTGTACCGTGAATTTTGTCCCGTACCCTGCGCGACCGGTCCACACAATTTTTTTCACCCTCGTCGTCCACCACCCGTCGTCGTGCACCCTTCGCTACCCCCGCCTCCCTTCGCGGTGGCGCGCGCTGGGGCCGCAGTTGGTAACAAGCGTAAGCCCGGAGAGATACACGATACGCGTTTGCAAATGGAGTGAACAACGCCGCGGGGAAATATTGAAAAAATCTTCCGGTCCAGATAGCCAATGTGTACACGCGTCGCCGAGAATCGTTGCATCCGTGTGTATATACACACACCGGCCGAGGAATACATCCTGGCTGGGTTTTCGGTTCGTTAAAACCTGTAATTCCTGATATCTATATATAACGCGTCCAGTAATCGTCGAACTTAATGAGCATGATAATAATACGTGGAAGAATGGCGGGAAATTATAATTAGGAGGAAATTGGAAATTAGAAAGATTTTTCATCAAATTCGTTTTTTTTTTTTTTAATCGTCTGTTTGGAAAATTTAGTGTAGAAAAAAAATTCGACATCTAGTTGTGTATAGAGATGGAAATGGAAATGGAAGGCGCGGCGATTCGAATTGTTTGGGAAATAAATAATATTCATCGATTATAGAAAGATGTCAAGCAAAAAGTTTTAGTAGCGAGGTAAAATCGAGTTCACCGATTGTACTCCGTTTCTGGGATAATAAATTACGAAATGATTCCGGTTAATCATTGGGAATAGCACGGAAGATGAAACGTTGGCAAAGTTATCGCGAAGCGCATGACGTTACAGTAGATCAGCTGTACAACTTGGGCCTCTTCGGTGTTCGATCAAGACGATTTCAAAATGAAATAACCGTCGCAATTTTCGCGTGCGCCGACCGATCGAGGTTGCCAAGCCTGTTCGAATACACAACATCGATACCCAAAGCGGCACGCAAACCCTCAGCCGAATTTCATTAGCGTTTCCTAGCAGCGGACGTTTGTTTCCCGTCGTTCAGACATCTCCATTTACGAAGACGGCGCGGCTCGATCGATACGCTCCAAGAAGCGAGTGTTTACCACGATTTTTCAATCCCCATCGTTATATCGTACAATTATCCTTTTTTTTTACTCGGTTTAAAATTACAAAATTGTTGTTGTTCAATCCTGTTCGAAATGGGTTTCCAAATCCAATCGATCGATCTGCGTTTCAAGTTTTGTTTCAAGAGGGAGGAAGTTTGTTCGTTGAAGATTCGTCGATATCGTGGGAAAAAGACTTGGCTAATGAGATTCAAGATTCGAGGAAAACTTGCGACCAAACACTCTGATTATAAACGTGAGTCGTTTCTAATTTTTTCGTCAAGTTAAAGGGGTCGAAACGTCTCGATTTCACTTCTTCGCTCGTGTGTTTTCAGTTCTCTGTACAGCGAAACCGGGAAAACCGAGTTCTATAAATATTGGGACTAGCCGAAGTTGGGGCACACGGTAGATTTCCTCTCCGCGACGAGAAACTTTTCTAACGACGCGTGGTATCGTGGTGTGCTCGTTTTTCAGCAAGGATTGAACCTTGGAGAAACAGAAGATAACGAGTGAAATTCTGAACTCGTGCGAAAAAGTACAATTATAAAGATAAATTTGGATAGGAGGCTGAGAGCGAAGTGGAAATTTTCGTCCGCGAAACTCTACGAGTGGCGGACACTGGTGTATAATTTTCTATCCTCCGAATTTACAAAAAAAAAAAAAAAAAAATCCGATAGATTATCGCAATATTTCACGAACACCGTGAAATATTCCCTTCCTTTACCAACGAAGTTTTACCAGAATCCATAAAATCCATGCGAATCCGTTCGACGCTATTTCAAATGGACATATATAAAATCTCGGTGGAACTTTGCTACATAAAAATCAAAGATTCGACCAAACGTCTATTACTATTTTTCCATCTCTATTATCAGCATCTTGCGGCATCGTTTCCTTAATTTTCAAGGTCAAAATATCTTAAAAAATATCTTCCTCTTCGTTTCGTTTCATCCGGTCGAATTAAACGGCAGATGATCTACGATAACTCGAATTTATATCGAAATGTTTTGCTTCGTTTAAGCTGATATTTCGTATTTTATTATCTCGCGGAATAATCAATCTGGCGATCGCGAGAATTACCCCTTTAGAGATCAAAATCCATCGTGAGCGAATTTGGGTCAATGGGTGCGACCCTCGTGCATACGCAATACGTAACGCGCAGAAGTATCGCCATCGAACGACATTGGAGCGTGAACGGAATCTCCATTGATCATAAAATCGAAAAATAAATAAATTCCAAAAACAACGCGTGTTTTTTTAAAATTTATTTATCGACGAAATATTCATTTATCCGGTCACTAAATTAAAAATCGCGAAAATCAATGGAAACGATATCTTAGAAATTAAATATCCTCATACGTTTGACGATTCCTCGATTAAACGATTTCCTCCATCGTTTAATTTATCTCTTTCCGTTTAAAAATTATTTTCAAGGTCTCTCTTCTTTTTATTTTCATTCATTCTTTCTTTCTTTCTTTCTTTTTTTTTCTCTCTTTCTCTCTACTTGTTGTCAGTTCATTAACTTTTCGCAAGCTATCGAAGCCGAGGTATTTTTGCAAAATCCGGCTCGTCTGGCTTCCGCCTGGACGACGAACAGAGGAAGCAGACGGATCGATAGCCGTGTAGGCCGTGTGCAACATAACGGCTCACCCTTTGCGATCGGCGAAAGTTGGCGCGGGAATGTCACGGACGACTGGGCGGCAAATTTTTTAATCGGCCGTTTGTTCATCGTGGAACTTGGTAACAGCAATTTATCGGTGTGCTTCTCGCGTCGCACCCCCTCGATCGGCGCGTATCGAGTACCGTGCTGCTTTCGATACCGTGAAATCGATTTTACAACGCTCGTGAACAATTACAACCGACCCACGCGAATTATCCACGCGTTTTTAAATGCCACGAGAAATCTAAATCCTCTTTCGAAACTATATACGTAATTCTGCGGATCGTGCGTTAAACACGTTCTTTATCTTCGCCGAAACGAAGACGTTGTTAAAACTGACGCAATTTATCGAATTATTCTTCTTCTGTTTTAATTCATTTTTTCGAAGTGAAAATGAAGTTTCTTTTTCAAATTTTGTATAATTGAAAAATAATTCAACCAGCATACATTTGGAAAGATAATCCTGACAAAATGCTATTAATTCTTTGTAATATGTAACGTTGAATAAATCTGTTGTGAAAATAATTAAAGTTCAAACGATTATTTTTATATACGTTATATTGCCAGGCTTTTTAACCAGTTCTTCTCGTAAAATTTTATCGTGGCCGATAATTAATAAAATAATTAAATAATTATTCGTGCTAAACTGAAAGTAAACTAAAAGTGAAAATTTCAAGAATTTCCTTTCTTAAGTTACACCAATAATATCTTGCTTCGTTAATAATCGCGAAAGACGATCCTCGAGAAGAAATGAGAGAGGGGGGAACGAGGAAAGTAAAAATACGAGGAAGAAAAATACGCGGTATAAAATATAGATGCCGCTAATCCGGTAAAAATTCTGCAAAGTTTGGCGAGAAAGAGCGGCGAATTAGCGCAGAAACTTTTCATGCCTAAAGTCATTTCGAATATTGGATTTGATCCCTCGTCCAGGTTACAACTTTCCCAAGCAATATTCTATCGAATTATCGTGTTCTCCCGATCGACAAGGTGCTCATCATGATGCATTGGAATTAGGTAGAAAGTCGTTCTCTGCAAAAGTGACCTATCTCACCGGGGATTTATTCGATTCGCCACTCGAATCGATTGTCTCGCCCGATATTCCCTTCTCCCTTCTTTTCATCCCTTCTTTTCACTTTCTTAACTTTCTTTCTACTTGCAAATTAAGCCATCTACCCGACAATACAGAGAGAAGAATATTGAAATTTTATCGCCTGATTGTAAATATCAATTGAAAAGGTAAATGGAATTCGATCCGGAGAACGATCGGAGGAACGAAAATCTCAATTTGGAATCGAAGAAAATCCCAAGCCTTGGTCTACGCCACGTACGGATTAGATTTGGATTAGATTCAGATTACGTTTGGTTTAGGATTGATCTAGGGATGAACGTTGCGTTAAATCCAAATGGGGTCATGATCTAGGTTCAAGGATCTAGGTCTCGGTTAAATCTCCAGATTTGAGTTAGATTTAGCATGAAACTATCGGATTAAGCAGGATAATTCTCTCGCGTTTTCTGTTATCTTCGCTGAAAAAAAAAAAAAGAGAAGGAAAAAGAAGAAGAAAATATTATTTTCGATCGTGTATAAAAATCTCGAAGCGTCGAAGCTTAAAATATTTTTCAGCCAAACATTTCATCCCCGTTCGAACGAACACTTCTTTATGCTCTGCATTCGATATTCTAAGCTAAGCACTTTTTTCGTGAAAATCGAACCGTTCCCTCCGCGATTCCGCCGTTCGCACTGGATTTCGTCGAAACGACAAAATCGTAACATATCGTAACACATATTTATACAAGTGACGTTAAGTAATCGTCAAACAAACAGGCAATAAAGCTAATATAAGAGATACCTCTTCGAATAAATGTCTGACTTTATTTTTCTTGTTATTTTTCTCATTTTCGCGATCGATTCACGCCGAAACACTCTCGAAATTTTTACGATACTCTTCTATTCTTAGACGATAACTCGCAACAGAATTTAATTTTTTGAATAAAACGATTTCAGCAAAGTAAAAATATCGTCATTTTTCCTCCAACGAAAAAACGCTAAATTCGAAAACGCTTTCCAAGATTTCGTATAACTCGTATAACGAAACTTTTAAATTCAGATTTAAAAAAAAAAAACGATTTTATATCCTAGAATTCTCACTACCGGTCCGGTCCACGAATCCTAGAAACAGATGTAAAACAGGGTAGTGAAAAGCGGACCAAAGTTGCTACTAAACAGGAGACGACCGTTTCGTTGCCACAACTTGCGACATTATCTAAATTACTTTGTACTCGGCCGCGCAGAAATTACGGCCAGATATGGCCAAGTTGCGACATTAGCGCGCGAGCCTCGATGGAGCCGCTCTCTCGATAAAGACGAAGGCTAATTTCATCCCTTTCGAGGCTCTTTTCGAGAGACGATCGAACCCCGTTTGAGCGGCGGGTTTCGAGTATCGGTTACGCGGCGGATCCTCTCAGGAGATAATGCGATCCAGATCCTTTTGCTTCCGGCATCCTCGTTGATAATTAAAATGATTTTACGCGGGAGAAGAGCCATCGTTAATTAACGTTAACGTCGAACGCGTTAAGTAACCGCAACTTTATTGTGACTGTGTTGAACCATCGTCACCGCCTTCCTCCGCCCGCAGCCGAAAATTCTGGTTAATTTGGCCGGGTTAATTAACAAGCAACGGTAATTACCGACTGAGTCAGGAATCGAATGCTCCTGGAATCGAAGTCTATCGGGTATGACGGTACGAATAATTCGACAATTTCGATATTGTTATAACGCATCGCGATGAATTCGTTTAATTCTAATCGGTATACTTTGATATCTCGCATAGATAGAGCTGATATTGAATCAATAGAAAAATGTATGATCATTTCCCTCGAATAAATCGATAGACGAGAAAATATATACACAAATTATACTATTGGATGGAAGAAGAATCTAAAGGCATTTTTTGAATAAAATATTTAATTACGTTCAATGTCCTTTTTTTTTTTTTAATTTAGATACTCTATATAAATTTCATTCGTTGTATCTTCAAAACTGAAAACTCTTTCTGAAGACTATATAGATATATAGAAACTAACAATTATATATCCAACAGTACAATTTCAAATTCTTCACTGGATCAATATTAGAATAATATTCAAAACTCGCATTTACTTTTATCGTTACGTTTAATCTTTCATATTCGATGCGATAAAATTAAAAGAAAAGAAAAAAAAAACGAATAAAAGGACGAATCGATAAAAGGAAACACTCTCGCCAAGAATAAATAACACAATTGTAATGAAAAAAAAAAAAAAAAAAAAAAAATCACGACATCGCGTGGACGAATAAAAATTATGGGCAAAACGAAATGGATCGCAAAATCTCGATCTTCCTCCCCATCTAAGCGATTCTCCCTTCCCTTCCCCTCCCCCGTTATGTTAATTTATCACGAAAAGCGTGACGGGGCTACGTGACGCAATTCCGAGTCAACATCGTTTCCTCCGCGACGTTAACAGCGTTAACAGCTCGGGCAAAGAAAAAGTATGATTTCCCGGAAGGAAATCATAATTCCCTCCCCGCGGGCTCGTCGTAACACCTATAACGGCGTTGTGGTATTGATCGGTGTGAAAAGAGGGAGGAAAGGGGGGAGGGAAGGAGGAGGAGGAGGAGGAAGTCTCGAAAAATTGCGCGAAGGAAAAGAACGTCCCTTCCTCCTCGAACGTCCTCCCTGTCCTAAGAGAAGTGACGAGATCGGATAGGTGAGTCGGCTGAAAGGAACGAGAAGAAGTGGCGCTATCGGGGGGGAGGGAAGGTTGGGGCGAGACAAAAACCTGGCGGTAAAGGAAAAGTAGAAAGAGGTCGGATGAAATATGGGCGAGGAGGAGAGAGAGCGAGAGAAAGAGAGAGAGAAAGAGAGAGAGAGAGAGAAAGAGAGAGAGTCCGCTCCGGAAGTCGGAGAAGGGGGGTGGCGTGGAGCAACGTTGGGGCAATATCACAGTCGACTAGCGACGGCTCGAACCGGCATACTAAGCGAGTTGGAGTGATTTTTAAAACAGAAGACGGGACGCCCGCGGGAATCTTAAATAACCGTGGTGGCCGGGCGGAAGGGGAGGTGGGAGGGGAGGAGGGTTGAGCAGGGGGGCGGTCGAACAGGCTGGATTCCGGAAAAAAGGAAGGAGGGGAGGGGAGAGAAAAGAAATCGCGGACGACGTCGAGGAATATTCGAGGGAGGCGACAGGGAGGGAAGAGGAGGAGGGGAGGGAGGGAGAAAGAGAGAAAGTGACAGACAGAGGGGAAATTGGGAAATTGAAACCGAACCCGCTTTGTCGGATGTGGGGAAGAGGGATGCCATTCGAGATACCATCGGTGATTCTCTCGATGGCCACGAATTCACCGGGATTCGGGTGACGTTTCCTCTCGATCGACCATTGTTTTCGCCGCCTCGATTAAAAAGGGTGTTTTTAGGCGTTTTAACGCTTAACCGTATCCCTTATTGGGGAAACGGAGTGTCGAGGAGTTTATAGCTTGCCGATTATCGATCGAAAGTTTGGAATTGCGTAGAATGGAAAAACAGTTTTAGCCGGAATATAAAACTGGATAAAATTAATTCTCTCGATGCCCACCGGGATTCGGGTGACGTTTCCTCTCGATCGACCATTGTTTTCGTCGCCTCGATTAAAAAAGGTATTTTTAGGCGTTTTAACGCCTAACCGTGTCCCTTATTGGTTGGAGAAACGGAGTTTACAGCTTGGCGATTATCGATCGAAAGTTTGGAATTGCGTAGAATACGAGAATCGAAAAAGAGTTTTATGCGGAATATAAAACTGGATAAAATTAATCGAGCGAAGCAGTGAATTTGTGCCCGAACTGTTAATGTTACGGAAATATATAATAGACTACGAAATGTTCGTGTTACCTATCAACTGGTTCTATTATTCGTATATTCGAATCGAATTCGCATTTGATTTAATCCCGAATTAAGCTTTAGAGGATATTATCGGTGTTATTAGGTTCGGTGCATTTGCGCGGATACGTGTATATTCCTCTTGCGAATATCTTCGTGGATTGTCATACGGGGATGGAAGAATTTTAAATATCAGCGGAGAAATCGTGTAGAGGTTGAGATGGTGAAATGATGGTTAAGAATTCAAAACATGGAAAGATATACGGAAACACGGTACACGGTTATAAAATACGAGAGTGGTGCGGTGCAAGTGAAAAATGATGCATCCAAAAGCATGAAAAATTCTAGTTTCGAGAGAGTTGCAATACAATTTACGGGATGCGAAATTTGAAAAGTTAATGTTTCTACGTCGTCGAGCGAAAATGTTTAAAAATTCTTGTTCTGTTCGAAGCAAAAGCAAAAAAAAAAAAAAAATTTTTTAAATATCAGCAAGTGGAATTATTTAAACTTTCCAGCTCGTTAAAGAATTACAATGCGCATATTTTATATTTACCGGATGATTAATATGCCTATCGATGACGAATAATAATTTTATTTTGAAATTCCGATGAATTTGCGTATCCAAAATTTAATCATCGAAAATCAAATATCCATTTATTCATTATCTCTAAAGACTCCGCAATTTTTCTCGTTTATCCCTCGATCTCTCGGTCGATACGGTTAAGAATCCTTAGAAAATTGCAATCCCCGCCGACGAACGCGTTCGAAATTTTTCCAAGAGTTTCCAATTCTCTTGGAGCACACGTTTTAGCAATTTTTCCTCTATAAGGGCCAAGTTTCCAACGAATTTTCTCCGTCCAGCTTGTTCGCTCGTCAACGCCTCATTCCTTCTTCGGTTGTCTCCGTTTTCCCCGTGGAAAATTTCGAATTCTTGTATAATCCGGAAAGATTCATTGTTTCGCTCTGATGAAGTTTTCGCAACGGCAACGTTTCTTAAATTGAAAAGTTCGATCGGGATCGTTCAAGAATCTACAACGAAATTGTCCTTCGACTTCCTTCCACCCCGATTACATCCCCGTTCCTCGTCAATTTATTCTTTCCACGGATGGATCAAAGAAGTATCGTCTGCATCGGGCTCGTTCTCTCGAGCTTTAATTAAACGACGCTACCTCGTGAAAGCGCGGCGTTGTAACACAATGTATTGAAAAGAGAAAAAAATTAAATTGCACGTAAATATTTTTCAAACGAAATATGAAATGAAAAACAAGTGGATAAACGAGAGTGAAGAAGCGATTTAATAAATTGCGTTTAATAAATTCAACGCATTGTCTGCAACTCTTCTGTCAACCATTTCGTACGTCACTAACGTGATCAAAAGATACAAAAGAGGATGGTGGGAGACACGACTAAACATCGGTGGAAAAATTCAATTAAGATGAAGAAAGTTGTCGAGAAAACTCACTTATTACGTTATATATATATATATTTCCGACTCTACACAGAACGAGTCGAGTCGCGATAGTTTCAACGTTTTTCCACAGTGAACTCGAATAGTTGTTGGGTGTTTCTTGTGTCTCAAGATGCATAACTTTTAAAAAGCGGCTCTAATCGAATCGGGGGACCTGGCTCTTGGCAGTTGGGATGGAAACTTCGTTCGACTCGTTCCATCGTTGTCATCGATTTTCACGTGTTCGTCCTCCTTTCCTCGTCCTCCGTACTCTGTGTTTCGAATTATCTTCTAATTACGTATATAAACGCGATACTTTGCGAAACAAAATTTTCGTAAAAAAACTCGTCCTCCAACTACCACTAATAATTAAAAAACTTTGAAACGCGTTATCTTCTTATGTCCAGTTGATAAACAGTTTTACCCGAAGTCTCCCGAACATAGTTTTTACTTTCCGTTTTTAATTAACCCCAACCTATTTTTAATCGCCTCTCGTGGCTATCCTATCTGTTATTTTTACACTCGCTCAAAGAAGAATGAACCGATCCCTCGCGCCTATCAAGAATTCTATCCTTTGACTTTTAATAATTACACGCCCACCATCCGCGTAACAAATAAAAGACTTTCGTTATTATACAATGCATCTCTTTCATTCCGCTAAAAAAAGTTCAAAGGTATATACGATACGATTTAAACCTGTACCTTTATCGTTATCGCCGAGCTATAATTAATTCCCGATAAACGATTTATTTATACGCGAAATCAATCTATTTTGCCGCAATTTCTTCGCTTCGATCTCACGCTCGCCTCATTACGCAACACCTCCATCGAAAAATAGAATGAGGAAAAAGAAAAAAAGAAAAAAGAAAAACAAAGGAAAGACAAAAAAAACCTATGTTCGATCGAGGCCGACATTTCCAATCCTCCAACCCTTACGTGACTGCACGCGCGTTGATTCGCGCGTGAATGAGCTGCAAAGCGCCATCCTTGAATTTCAACCAATATCCCGAGTGTCGTCGTCGCTTCGTGTCCGGTGTACTCGACTCGCGAGAAGGATACCGTCTGTTTTTAGGCGGCCAGATACCCTCGATTTCCGGTCCAGGACACGTAATGGGCTGCGATGCGTCGCGCTCGCCTATTCCGCCCGGTCCTTCCTTCTATCAGCCTCGACCGTCACGCGTCAGGAATTGCAAATTAGATCCGAACGATTTACTCCTCCGATCCTGGCGCAGAATCTGAGGAAGCCGAGGTATCGCCTTCTCTTCCTTGCGTCCGCGTTACATTCCACGGATTCCACGATGATTGTTCGGAAGGCGAGAGACTTGACGCCGGCTAAATCGGAAATTTTACCTATTCTCTCCCTCTGGAATTGGTCCGCCGTTGAACGAGGCCAAGGATTTGGTTCGATAAATGTTGCACTATTTTTTCGTGTGCAAGTTTTTATCGTTTATCGAGTAAACGTTACGACGTTTTCTTCGCATAATTCGAAAGTGTCGCGATCTTTAATCCTCGAATGGGCGAGTGGCAATCGTTTCTGTACATTTATTGTTGGTCAATTAAAATTAAAATAAAATATTGAGAAAAGAAACTTGTTAGACCGTTTCGATTTCAAATTGCAGGCATTACCTCGCTTCAGATGTTTTTAGAAGATTTGAAAGATCGAAAGTCTGAAAAATTTGAAGAAATTTGTTTTTAGATGAGTTTTCACAGAAATCTCGCGTCGTACTGCTAACTATTCAAAAATAATCCTGAATTTCTTTTCTTATTTGTTATTCTTTTTTTTCTCTCTCTCAAACTACGAAATGCTGGAAAGTTGATACACGTTGCTCGAATCTCGAAACGATTTAGAAACATTATAAATGGCACTTGTATTATATATCATAACGAAGAATAATTCATTGTGATTCATTTGATAATTATGAATTAGTATGAATTAAAATTTCGAGATTAGGATCGATAGATCGAAATGAAATCCTGCTATTCGAGTTTACGTTTAAGATCTTGAAAGTTACATCAACAGTTCGAGATCCTAAGAATTATATTTATCTTTCGATATTATTATTACTCCAATTCGAGGTGTTCTCTCATATTTATTATACGAATCGAGTTTCGGGACCTCGAAACTTTCGAAATCCCGAGAAATACGAGAGTTATTGAGACTTTGTTCGATCTCGTCCAAATTTATCCGACCCATTTTGAACTAGCCGTCTCCGATATCTATATACATCTTTACACATCGACTGAAAGTATAATTAATTCGTGCGTTGATATTGGAATTTGTTAAAAAAAATAATATTTGGAAGAAGAAGAATTCAATCTTGTTGTAACGCTACGGCTAAATTTTTATTTTCCATTTTCCCTTGCCATCATTTCGAAACAGTTCTTTTCCTAACTACCACCAGTTTATCGATCACCGCATCGAGAACTACAAACGAGTTTAGCCCGCAATTCTTGGAAGAAGGGAAGGAAGATTGATCGAACGCCTGACCTACGCACTGTCGATTCAATTGCTCGCGGTGCCTCGGGGTAATAAATCATCGAGCTACGACATGTCGTGGAATGATTCGTCTCAGGCTTTTTTCTTTATCCGCGGAATAAAATCGGAATAAAACAAGGCCCGAGGTTCTCGAATATCGCGCCAACCTAACGGTAAAACGTTTTGAAAGAATGATGGACGTTTAAAAGGGACGAAATAATTGTCCCGTATCACGAACAAGTTTCGCTTGAATGCGCCACTGACCTCAAAAATATTAAATATTCGTCCACGAAATAATCTTGAAATTCTAAAAAAAAGAAAAAAAAAAAAAAAAAGGAAAAGAAGAAAAAAAAACGTAGCTTATTCCTTCTCCGATAATTTGAATAATCTTTTGAACGTATCCTTAGGCAAATGTCAAGTTTTTAATATCTTAAGTAGAAACGAATTCCACAGTAACCTCACCGGAAGGGATATTCTGGATTAAACGTAGCATTCGTCACAGTTTTCCGTGCGGGTTTTCTATTATTATCGCTCCGCCGTCCCGTCTCTCCCACTTGCACAAGGAGCATAAAGCAAACTTTCTTATCTCACGAATTCAACAACGTTAATCAAATTTCTTGGATCATTAATAACTTCATTAATTACACATTGTTGACACGGTTGAAAATATGGATTAAAGCGACGAGTGTACGGGACGAAGAGGAATTGAGGAATCCAGTAGTACGAGCAGATATCGATCAGCCGCCATCTGGGCGGTAGCGCGCCAGCTTTCAAACACTCGGTAGTGTAAACAAGCGGTAATCAGACATTGCACATTAGAATGTTCCCCCCCTCCCCCGTTCTCCGTCCGACTGATCTTTCGCGGATCAATCTTCGTCAATTCGCCCTAAAACGCGACACTAAAACGCGACTCTATCCATTGGAAACAGTTTCGCGTCGACAAGTTTCCCTATTATTCATCATCAACGACAAAGAGAAGCAGGAAGCAGAAACTATGATTCGAACACGCATATAGCGTTTCGCGAGCAGAAGGATCGATTCGTTTCTTGTTTGCGTTTTATCGAAACTCTCGAGCCGCGAGACCTGAAGTAGAAAACGAAGCAAATTTCCAGGCGAACGTCGAAGGTTATAGAACATTCTGGGACAGGTTTTTTAATTCCTGCCCGCGTTCTCCTCTCCTCTCTGACTCGTGGCGGAAAAGCGGCGAAATTTAAAATGTACGAACCACATCGGGTGACGATATTTTATTCAAAAAACTCGAGCGTAATCCGGCAACGCGTCACCGAGCGTTAGAATTCGATTTCGATCGTGGACCGTATTCAAGCTTGTAACCAGGCTAAAAGCCAACAAAGAGGAAGAGAGAGGGAGAGAGAGAGAGAGAGAGCATTGCGCGGACCTCGTTCGTTATGGGCGCGGCTCGCGTAAGAAGCGAGGGTTCCACAATTTCAACGTTCCTCCTCTAACGAAATTCAGAGCTTAAGAACGAAATCCAATTTGAGGCGAGGTCGCGAACCACTCCCGCCTTAATACGATTTGCACACGATTTTGATATCGCGTGCAATTTATGATAAAATGGTGCCCGTGATTAGAAGAAAACATCGACGCGCGTTCAATTTCCACGATAACAGTTTCCCCCAACGATTAAAATCATGTACAATTTCAATTATTCTAAGCGGTACGGATTCTGAATCGGTGCGCATTTATCAACTTACACCCCCCGTACATTTATCACCGTTGGAAAAGAAATATCGCGCCTCTTTCGATCTCCCGTGGAAATTTCCGTTTCTATATCCACTCTTAATCGATCGTTCCAACGGGATAACGGTTTCAATTTTTGCCAGGAAATGCGATCCGAACCAGCCCAATAAAGAAATCTGTGCTCCCCCCCCCCCTCCACCCCCTTTATCCCCGTGTCGCTCGATTATTCACGCCGGTTGATCCCAGAATTACACGGACTCCCGAATAAATTTCCGGCGAATACGTAACGAGGATTCGCCCTTTCGGTGGCGATGGAGCCATGAATTTCTGCGCAAATAACCGCTTATTATCAAAGAGGATAAGCAAGGGCGGGCGAGGCACGGTGCAAGGAACACACGATATGCAACACGCTTCGCTTGTGCAACGTGTTTCTGGCCAGCTAACTTTGTTACCCGATCAAACAAAACGTGTAATGCGATGTTAAATCGTGCGATCCGATCGATCCTGAACCTCGCATTGCACCCTCTAATCTAGGAGAATTCTCTCGTTTCTGCGTTGGCAAATTCTAGGGGAGGTCGTAATTAAACAGGCGTCAGGATGTGGACACGCGTTTTTCTCAAAACGGTTTTCCCCTCCTTCCTTCTCCTTTAAACGCTTATTAACGCGTCGCGTGTGATCGTGCCTCTTTCGAATCTTCGAACGAGGCACGGTCTTCCGTTTGAAATGCGCGAATGATTTTCATCTCGTCGAACGTCGAAGGGAAAAAAGGAAAAAATATCAGCCGCGTGGAAGGGTTGAAAGTGGACGCAGTAAGAAACACGAGAGAGAGAGAGAGAGTAAACGGTGAAATCGACACAAAGGGAGTAAACGAAAGTGAAATGCACGGGATTCCAAAGGGCGTGCCGCGAAAGAGGGAAGAACGCAAGCCGACTGGATTTTCAGTGGAGGAACAATTCCTCGGTTGGTAGAGGATCGAGCAAGTATGCCCGGTTCTCGCGTTAATTGGAAAATACAGGAAACGGCGAGAGATCGGGGATCGTGTCGAATCGCGGGTATGTCCGTTTAAAGGGAAAGAATTCGAGCCGTTGGTATGCGGGAAATTATCTGATGGCGAATTAAAATACTTGGCAAAGCCGGGCTTTCGACGAACGTTTGCACATCTGCTCCCGGAAAACTTTGACCGGGTAGAGAAATTCGTGGCTCCTTTCGGCAGGTTTCTGGCAAAAGTATCGGAAAAGGGGAAGAAATATCGGAATAATCTTGAATTTTCCGAGAAGGAGTTGTAGATTTTGCTTGCTTTGATCTCGTATTCGAACGATCGCAAAGCCGCTGGATATTCGACGTCCATCTTCTAATTTCCACTTTCAATATTTGCTTTTAACGCAAACTGGCATCTTCGAGCGCGTTAATGGACCACGAATAATCCAATAGCTTAGCGCGGAAAAATTACTGCGCTGTACAGTTTTACAAGAAGGAAAGGAAAAAAAGATCCGTATCGAATTTGATCATTATCGTAGCCAAGTTTTTACCAAAAAAAAAAAAAAAAAAATACAAATAAAAGCTGAATATCGATTTTTCCACGTATCGTTCGAACTTTCATCCTTCGTAGCCCATAAGGAAAAATTGCAAAATTATGCACCGATTTAAATCAGCTTTATCGACAACATCAATATCCGTGTCTGGAGACGCGTTTCGGACAAAAGGACTTCCGAATCGCGTACGCGAGCAAGAGATAAAGAATAACAGACAAAAGGCAAACGAGCAAACGCGACAGAATCGAATGAATTAAAGCAGATTACGCGTACCAGCCAGATTGTGTTTGCTGGATTTATTAGGCATATACGGTGATGGGATACGAGTTGAAGAATCGCAATTCCCGACGGCGAAAGAGGACAATCGCCGCGGAGGAGCGCAAAAAATGGTGGCTGACATCGATCAGATCCGGCTTCGTCCCTTGATAAGGGACACGAACGCTACTCTCCCCGATAACTTTTGATGAACGTGGAGAGGCTATCGTGGAGGGGTACAGAAAGAAAGATGAAGACTGAACCTGTCACGCGCAATTGCAATTCGATTAAAAGCATAAATCACCAGTCGTGCTTTGCTCTTCTCGCTAACTGACCTCGTGTCGATCTTCTGATTCTTGATTTCCTGAACAATCCTTCTTTTTTCTTTTTTTTTTTTTTTTTGGGAGAGAGAACGAACACATATGCGACGCGATGTATTCAAATGTCATCAAATCAAGAATTAGAAGTTCATTCGAAACAAATTCATTCGAAAGAAATCGTGTATCGCGGAATCAGTGGAGCACGTCGAGCATTGATCGGGCAAGATCGATACCCATCATCCATTAAAAAATCGGCAACCATCGAAACTCCGTCACGAAACTTCTTCCATCCAGACCACTTTTATTAACCAAGCGTTTTTATCCATTCTCGAAGACACGAAGAGACAGCGGATAACGCGAACTTGCGTCTTAATCTAAGCTTCTCGTACGGTAATCCAGGAACGACATGGAAATATGAACTCGTAAAGCTATTGAGCAACCGAGCGGAAACGGGCGGCTATGTAGGGGTTGGTAGCGGAGCACGGGACAAGGGGCCATTAATGCTCTCGCCAAGATATATCGTCACACGCCGTTGGGATTGTTACGTAAGGTTAAGCTCAGGGTCGAGGCGCTAGAATTCGACTTCACCCACGTCCAAATCCCAATGGCCTCGCCACTCGTGTAAATCCTCTCTCTTTCTCTCTCTCTCTCTCTCTCCCTCCCTCCCTCCCTCCCTCCCTCTCTGGACGATTATATCGCGCGAGGCCTTTCGGTGAACTTTCGGAAACGGGGGATGTTTTCACTTTTAACACACTCACGGTTACAATAGCTACAGTTAGAGCTACAATTTCCCGACTGGCAAACAATCACGGTGCTGGCATGGAGTTTAAATAGCGACCGGCCGTCCAGCTAATCCGGAAACTAAGCGCTCAAGGCGTTGTTAGACGCCCCGTAATTGTAGCCGGTTGGTAATTTCGGTTGGTGTTGGTGGCGCAAGTTAAACGAATTACGCTGTTTCTCGAAAAATAATTTCAAGATGAAGCGTACATACATAATGATCCGTTTCATTCAATCGAGACAGAAAGAGAGAGAGAGAGAGAGAGAGAGAGATGGTTAACCTTTCACCGTTATTCACCGAGCACAACTCGAGTCCAGTTCCATTCTAACCTGATACACTAATCAAACTTATCTTCTGCCGTCGTTTACGCAGCATACAACTTGCAGGATTACCTGGACTTGTGTGTTACGTAAACGTCGGCCGGGGAAGGGAGGCGACGGTCGAGGGGAAGGAACTTATGCCTAACTAATCATTGCTTTGCCGATTAAGGCGGAGAAATGCGAGAACTCTCCTGATGATTCTCCTGAGCGGATATATACAGAGGTTGGAACAGACTTGGCCGACTCGACCGCAGATCCGCTCTTCCGTAAAGTTTCGGATCAAACGGTTACTCTGGCTGGCCGATCGACAAAACTCGTCCCCTGTGAACTCGTCTCTTAGCACGTTCGTTTACACGTTCGCCAGGGAGCGCGTACGTTTTTCCGGGAACCGCGGGCAAACAGAGTCAGAGGCGGACGAAACACGGGAGGGGAGGGGAGGGTAAACGGAGTAAAAGAGAGAAAGGCGGGGAAAAAATGCGGAGCGACTAATTACAGGGTCTTCGCCTGGAGGAGGTACTAAATTTGTAGCAAAGCTCGTGCAACGGGCCGGGATAATTCTAGTGTGAATGCTTTGTCGATGATGGCTCGTCTCTCCGCGAGAATCGTCCAACCAAGTGTCGCGATTTTGTCGTCGACCCTTTGATCGTGTGCGAGTCGAGAAGGATTGGTTCGTTTCCTCTTGGAAAGGATTCGAGAAGAAGTTACGGATTGAATATTGTTTATATAAAAACAAGCGAAATAATTGATATCTTTGCGTAAATTATACGATGGTTTTTTTCTTTTCGGAGAGGGAGACTAGATTGTTTTGAAAAGAAGAAATTTAATATCGAAGTAATAATTTTGTATCGCGGTATCTACGGTGCGAGCATTGAAATGTATAAAATGTTTCGAGGGGAAAAACGAAATTACGAGAGACAGAACTGCATCGTGGAAACAAATACTCAATCACGATGATTGTCTGCGGTAAAAAATTATTTCTCGTGTAATAATTCGGTTCAAAAAGTACGCCGCCGATAGAATATATTGATGCATTGCAACAATACGACGTGATTTATATCGCGACTGTAATTGTATCGAAATACTTTGAATAATATTCCTGGGCTATGACTCGTGGTGGACCAAATGAAAGGAATACGAAGTTTGCATCGTTGTATCGTGCAATCAACTGAATTTACTGAACGCGTTGCAATTCGTTCAAATATCTGTTAATTTTAATCTCCGGAAGATAAAAATGAGAAATTACGCTCTTCGTCGGAACGAAGAGGAATAATTTTGGACAAAAACAGTTCAATTCCAAAAAGTAACGTAAATACCAAAAACACACGTATAAACTATCTATTAAACCCCGCACTCAGTCCGAAATAATCAAAATCTGGCCATCGATAAAAAAAAAACTGCACAATATCTCCACACTGCTTCATAAATTAAATTCCCCAAAATTGTATACGGAAACAGAATTTCTATACACTGACGCATATTTACATATGTATCTACAATAAATGAGATTAAATTTTATATATATACATCCTAAAAATACACATTAAAAAGTAATAGAAAAATCAATTGTACCTTTTACAAATTTACACGTTTAATTAATTTTTTTACTTTCTCAATTTTTACTCTTTATTAAAAGAAATATACAAAATTTTCTAATTATGAAAAATTAACGAAACGCTGTTTGTTATTTTATAAAAAAATACACCTGATTTTTATTTATCCTCCTTTTAACGCACGAATACGAAATAAATAATAAAATTTAAATTTTATGCTTTGCTGCGCGTATTTTAACATTATGAAATCGAGAAACAAAACAAATAAATTCATTTGATAATTCATTTAAACGTTACACATAAGATAAGGAAAATTTAAAAAATTGATAGTTTTTCAAAAAAAAAATCCCTTCGCGATTCAAATCCCAATGAAAAACGCTCGAAATCGTTGCGTGAACGATGAATGCAAAAAAAAAAAAAAAAAATCGAAATTTTAAACTTGATGTCGCGCACACGCGTTTAATTTTCGCCGCCAACCCCTTCCCCCCTCCCCCCCCGATAGTTTCAAGCCCAGATTTTACGTCCCAAGTGAATTCGGTCGTCCCGTTTGTCGCGGTTCACCATCACCGCGTATTTCGTATTATGGTCGAATCCCAGCTGCCTGCCACTGGAAACCTGACGATTTAAATTTAAACAAATCCGCCATGATGCGCGCCTCTACGTTCGACCGTATCGTTTGCGGTAAGATTATTCACCGCTCGTTTCATGGATCATTATATATATATATATATATNTATATATATATATATATGCGTTTGTGTGCGTGTTTTCGAATTCAGAAAATCGAAAACGGAGTGGCCTTCGAGCCAGTTCGTCGCCGCTCTTCCAATTATCCTTTTCAATTACGCTCACAAAGTGGAATTTACCGAATGATCCTACCTGTCCCTTTATTCTTTAAAACAGCTTTATTTTCTCTTTAGCTTTATTTTCTCTCTTTCAGCTTTAATTTCTATGTTATCTTGAATTTATGGCCAAATGTGTGTTTATCATGACGATCATTCCAGTTTCGGAAGATTGGGGAACGAAACTTGTATTTAAAAGCACGCGTTCTTATAATAATCCCTTTGGAATAATAATATCACGTTTCGGATTCTGAAAAGATTCGAGGAACAATATTCTTTATTAGGAATATACGATTTCTTTGAGAAGGAAGGAATTCGAGGAATCGCGTGCATTATCCGATCACGAATCATATGCGCGAATCTAAACAGCCTCGACATACCGCAGCTAAGGGATTTAATTTTACTGTTATAACACTTGTACGGAAAACGGAGTGGAATCCAATTTCCAAGGGAGCGTTATGCGCTGTTCGAGGAGCGGAGCTGCCAACGACAGAAGTCGATCCGTCCTTGGGTTTCAGGTAGAATGCTGATAAAGGAATTATCTCGGCGATATTCCACGACACCGTTTCCTCCACCCCAGCTTTCCGTTGATCCCTCAAGTGTGAATGTAAGATGTTTTTACCGGGAGAATACCACGCTTCAGATCTTTACGGAAAGCTGTTTCAGTTGTAACTTCCGGCTCAGCTTGGTAACTCGGTCCACGCGAATAACCGTGAATGGGATTTACTTGGCAGTTCTTGATATATCTCCTTGAAATCGTGGATCGAACGTTAAACGAAATTTTCACCCCTTCTTTTCTTTTCTTTTTAAAAAAATAACTTCGTTAACGAATAATTGCCTTCCTTTCCAAAAAGGACGCAAATAGCTGTTTCCCTCGAATCGATATTCGGGCAAAGGAATCGAATTATTCGGATCCTTAATGTTCACCGTGAATTCGATGATTCGTTAAAGTGCACGAGTGGGCAAAGGCGACTCGAAAGATCTTGAGCATCGACAATGAATTCATTTTCCCTGTTATTTCTTCTTCATGCATATTCGATGAAAAAGGGCGAAAAAGGAGAGGCGGGGGTTTTGTGATTATGTAAAAGTGTTCGATCAGAGAAACCCGCTCGAACGGGTATGTAACGATGGATGTTTAGCGACGCTAAACGATATCCCGCGATCCGTATCCAATTAGCGCTAATTCCATTGGCGACTAAACCACTGTTCGGCTTTAAACAACGAGCGTTGCATGCGCGCTCCGTTCCAATTGATGAAAAGCTATGCGTAATGCGTAACTCGAGGCTTCCCTTCGTTTGTTTGTCGCGGAACGGAAAGATACCAGGTATTATTATACAACCGATATTGTTATCTATATATATATATATATATATATATATATATAACGTAATAACGCTGTGCGTGGTGTAATTTTTCCCGTGCCAGCGTTAACAGGTAACATCGTCGGATCGATTGACAACCGGGATCGCTAATTAACGAGGATTGTTAATCCACGCCGTGATAACTGTTACACGCCATGCTCGGCGTTGGCGCGTTTGAGCCATTCCTTGTGTGTAATTAGCGCAAAGCAAAGTGAAGCATTTCGGAAGCTCGCCGCGTACCTGCCTCATGCGTTCCTCGCTTATTCAATTCCTTTAATCAAAGACGGTAAACCCGAGATAGTTATGCGCGGCGAAACACGTCCTCTTTCTCTCTCTCTCTCAAAAGGATCATCTTCCCTGCAATTATTTCCCCAAGAATCTCTACAGTTCAAATACCAATTGTTCGTGCACAATTGTGAGAAAATACGCGCACAAGGGAAACGCATTCTCCTCGCGTTCGATTTCATTTATGATACGCGCTGATACAAAAAAAAGGAAAAAGTTAACTCCAATTAAGCCGGTTCCAATTTCTCCACAGCCCTATTATCCTTTGCATAATTCCCAGTGCCGAGTTACCCGCCTCGACCAACGATTTGCATCTTAAGAAGCCGGGGTTAACGGGTATTCCCGAGGGATAGTAATTCATCTTCCTTTTGCCGAGGAAATTTGTTCGCGGGAACGTCACCACAAAGTTTCGACCGAGTTCAGCAAGATCTGGCCGCGCAACAATCATATCTGAGAGAGAGAGAGAGAGAGAAAGAGAGAAAAGAGACATCGTCTTGCGGTCCGTTCACTTCAGAGAGAGAGAGAAGAGGGACGAATTCGGGGTGAACGTATTGCGATAAAAATGTTGCCCGTTCCCAGGGATCTGAACGGAAGAAGCTTTGCTACGTGTACGCAGACGCGGCACCGCGGGTCATAGGTCAGTTCCGCATGGCGGATAGATTTATCGCTTTTGTCGCGCAAAATCCCTGCGGCACAAAGGCTTGGAAAAATTGCGCGATGACGCGACATATCTAAGAAAAAGAAACCGCCTTTCCTCTATCCTTCCGAATGATTCATCGATTCACCGCGAAATTAGCAAGAATCACAAGATCTTACCGTTGATTTATAAAGGAGCGAGCTTACGAACGAACCAACGAGATTCATCATAAAATTAATAGAATTGTATTTATTTGAAATTCCCGTTTCGTTCCTACTTGGAAGAATCAAGATAGCGAAACGAATACGTAACGAAGCCTGTGCATCCTTTCCATCCAGAGAAACAATTCCAATTCGTAAATATCAATAAACAGATTCTGGCGTAGTCCGTCAGAATTGATCGACGTCACGGAGTACTCGACTCCTACCGCCTGTATCCATCCGAGCAGAGTCGAGAGGAGATAGGAGATCGAGGACATTTCCGAGATGTTCTCGAAAATCACCAGAGTATCCTGAGACCGATGCTAATGCCCTGATGCGACATCTGCATCCTCGAGACGTCACGCAGATATGTCGAGTATCTCTTGGACATTACTGCATGTATGCGGCGGAGCAGACATTTCGCGGCCGGGGCAGGAACAGGAGGAACAAGTGGAAGCTCGAACGGAGGGGTGGGAGGTCGAACGGGAGAACAGGAACGTGTTATTGCACGATGAAGAACTCATCAACGTGTTTCAACCGCCGCGTGTTCGTGCTCGCTCGTGTGCACCCGGGAGCGGGAGGTCGTGCATCGAGCACAAAGGCATCAGCCAACTCGTCCAACGGATCGCGAGTTGAAAATCCGTGTGTATACATAGACGGCGGGGTTACGCGGTTGCCCTATCCTTATCCACATCCGTGTGTCCGTGTGTGCATCACTCCGTGCAACAACCGTGTCTTCTCGTGGGAGAAGAGCGTTATCGACCACTTAAGGCAATTTACTTCTCGGATCACTTGCCAAAAGCGAAAGGAGCTGCTTCGTTCGATCCCGCCCTCGATTCCTCGACATGACTCCGCCGTCAAAGATATTCGTAAACGATCTTTCACTTCGCGTACGTATACTCGATACCTGACTTACTCTCGCTCTACCTAATCGCTTCGTCCAATATGTTTTCTATACGTAGGATTTATGTATACGAATGATAATTCGAAACTAGTTGCTTCGTTACTTTATATATACTTTATCGAACACGATCTTTACGACGCGAGATCACTACGAAGAAACTGCAAAGACATTTATCGATTTATTACGAAAGATATTGCAAAAAGATGAATAGGAAAGGATCAAACTTTCTCTTCCCCTTTAGAAGATTCGCAAAGTCCATTCATTCGACGAAAAATTCCTTGGGCGCGTTTCGACGTTTCGAAGACCGCGCGAGGGGTTAAATGTTCCATCCGGTTCGAGGATCTTGGAGATGGAGGATGGACCGATGATTTATAGAAAAAGTTATCGAATTACTCAAAAGCTTATTTGGTGGCGCGTTTCGAGAAGCTTTCGAGGGACTTTGTCGAGCCACGATGACCCTTTCCACGTTCGAGGAAACTTTGGAAAAGCCACGAGAGCGTGTCCTCGATTCTCGGACGCGCGAGGTCTCGTACCGACCGTGATCCAGGCGAGGAGAGAATGGCCGCGTCGAAAATTTCATGATTTAATTTTCCATCGGTCGCGACACGCAATAGTTCTGTTCGTGATTCCCTGACCAGGATGGCAGATGGCCAAACGTGAAATGCACGAAATTACGCGCCACCCCTTCTCTCTCTCTCTCTCTCTTTCTCTCTCTCTCCCTCTTTTCCCTACCCGGTGAAAAATGTTTTACGATCAAACTTTGGGATCGCCGTTTAAGCAACATATCGCGAACCCGACCGCTGAAAGCTCCAACGATCGAACTTGGCAAAACATCGTGGCTAAACCATCGTCGTGTATCTGTTTCTCCCACCACTTTTGTCTCTGGAATTGATTTATCGCGATTGTCGTGTGAAAATTGGGGAGGGCCAAATGTTTCCCGACATTTGCCGCTAAACCGTGAAGAACGAAACTCGGAATTGTTGTAATTCTTTCTAAAAAAAATTTTGATCGATTTTTCCTTTTTTTAGCATTCACTCGATAGATGGGGCGAGCGTAATTGTTTACGCTTTAATCCGTTATTTCGTACGCGCGATGACACAAAATATTTTTCGAGATTCATTGTCCAGCAGCGTGGTTGTCCATTAACCGAAATGGAGAGAATGGATTTCACGATCGAGGGAGCACGTCGAAATCGGAGGGTACGATCTTTCGCTAACCGGTTGACGAGTTACGATCGTGGAAATGGTGGAAATAATGTCTCGCGATGCGGAAACCGCGGGACGAGATAGCGACAGGTATGGCGAGAAAAATAGAAAAAAATAAAGAGTGTGGAAACGGGGCGAGCGCGGAGGGTCGAAATTTTCACGCTGAACCGTGAAACTGACGACGAGGTCATAAACTTTGATTTCGATCCGGGTATCGGTTGCGAAAGGTGAAAAATTACCGATTGTGTCCAACCCTTTGTCTCTCGATTCGTTTCACGCATTCCGATTCGGATCGGACGCTTTAAACATCGAAGAGTTTAAATCGTTGTATCGATTCGAATTTAAGCGGTCCATATGACTGGTTTCACGGCTCGGTGTCGAAATTCTGCGATTCGACTAAATTTCCCCATTTCGAGTACAATGGCAGCTCGCTTCAACGGCATCATCATCGTGAAACGATCGTGATGAAATCGCGGCGTTTAATCGTCGTGAACGGTGGCCAATGAGCCGGCGATTTCGACGATGGAACAAAATTTCTCCTAGTCTGGGTATAGAGGATGGCTCGTTTATCTTGGACGACACACGGCGGAGCATGGATTACGTGCCTCGAATGCGCGCATCTCTCCCCTGCAGGAGATCTCGTTGGAAAAGTGGCGCAATATTCCCGGATATACATTAAACTTTCGAAAACAGTCGACCTGGTGGGACGGATTTCAATGTCTATCCGGCGAGACGTCGGCGTAACGACGAGTCCTCGAACGAGAAAAGCTGAGACGTAGACGGGGAAGCAATTTAAGTGACAATCGGGTTCGCGAGAGACGTGAAAAACGATCGAAACGATGGAAAGAAACGCGATAGTTGATGGAAGGATTATCCCGACGCTGCATATCCCCGACCATTCTAATCGCGAGGCTTATCGATTCTAGCGAGGCTTGGCGGTTTAGCGGTCTACTGATAGAGGTGTACAATTATCGAGGATTCTAAGGTTGAGGTGGCGTAGTCATCGAGTGCTTCGTGGCCGAATATCGCAGTTAGTTGAAAGTTCTAATTGCGGTGTATTATCCACTTTGAGAACTCTAATTGCATTTCCCACCGGGTGAAACTTGCGAAGATTCTTTCGACTCTCCGATCACCGAAACATCGAGTGTCCCTTTCATCCAACTTTTCCAAAGTGTTATTGCTAATTATATGTATAATTGTCGGGAGAACTTTGATTGCCTTTGATACCCCACTCTTCCCGATCCAACTTTAAATTAAACTCGGCAAAATCGTGCCGATATTCGATCCACCTCCTCCGCAAATCGTTATCCTATTATCGTTATCCCTGATATCCAGATGATTCCGATCCCGATATTAAGATTCTTTCGAATCACGAGTGGAATGAAGAGCTACTTAAAGGGCGACTACGGCGTAGATGCGCGAACCGCAAGTTTTGATGAAAACTTACCCCTCTCTCCCCTTCCAAACGATGACTCGACAACTTAAGTTCTTGCGCCTCTCGCGGAATCGAGACACGTGCACGCGTTCCAACGACAAGGTTCGAAAGGCGAACTCTCTCTCTCTCTCTCTCTCTCTGCCTCTCCGACACGCTTCTCTAACCTCTTTCTTTGATAGTTACTCCGCGACTTCGTTCCCTCCACGGATTACTCTTCGCGACGTAATCATACTTCGAGCAACTTGCTCCTTTCATTCCCGCCTATTCCCGACATTCATTCCGCGCCCTCTTTTGTTTGATTTAATACCAGTACTACCGTGTACGCTTGCTACTAAACTTAACGTTCCACAACCCGGCACACGCCTCCGAAAGGAGAATATCGTGGCTGTATCGATATCCAGTAGCTCCTTCGGATATATCCGCCAGGAATATATTTCGCCCGTATATTCGAGGATGTTTGTCCTCCGTTTTACCTAAATTGACGTCTCAAGCGGCATTTCTTCCCGTTTTTCGATACGTCGAAAGATACGTCTGATTTTGCGATTTTTCGAAAAGAAGACCCAATCGTATTTTTTATCAATTTCCCAGTTTTATTGCTCTGTAACCAATTTCTGACGTTCGATAAAACTTACAAGGTGCGTTCAAAATGTGTGTCAAGTTGAGAGAGATAACTGCATGTTATAGAATTTTTCAAACTGGGTTATCGGTTTTGATAAATTTAAATTTAAAGTTCGCGCGAGAGCAATAATCGTGTTTCGAAGAAACCAAGTAACGAAAAGTATTATTTTAATATCACGCTGATGTAACTTTTCCTTTTATATAATTAACGTTACAGATCATTGATAATCTACGTCTAAAAATCGGCCGTATTTACTACTAAATCCTCGAACAATGTGATTCTCAATATAATATATCTCTAATATAATTATGAATAATCTGTTTGGAATATCGTTTCACTTTGGCAAACCTTTCAGCATACATAAAATATTAAGCACACCTTTTAAATATTCCATTATATTATATAAATTAATAAATATCGTACTTTACATTTGACGTGTTACGCACAGTTTAATACGTCACTTTTCCATATGTAAATGTAAACGACGACGAAAAATATCGCGCATCGAATAGTCCATGTCGAATTCCATCGATCGAGCGTCTGTATAAATTCAGAAAATAAGAAATATCGTGTGTGTTGACGGTTCGAATATCATCTTCGACAAATTCGAGAGATTTTTAACATGTGTCCCGGACAATTGCTGAGTGCACGATGCACGCGAGATTTGCATGCCGACAAATCGATGTGTAGATTTTCTGATAACAGTTTCGCGTGTATTCGTACAACTTGGATGGAAACTTTCGACTTTCTTTCCATCTAGCATCCGATATGACCGACTTTTAAACAAGTTTCTATACGCGTTATTCTAATGCGTGAGTAATGAGAGATTAAATAACTCGAGAGTGAAGTTGATGATCGTGCAGAGGCATTTTAATGATTGATCCATATAAATGACACACGAAACGTTAACTTTGATAGCTGTCGTTACGTGCGAGTAACCGGCGATCGTTATCAATAAACCTAATTTCGTTCGATCAACATTTTACATGAATTTGGAAATTAAATAGATATATATCTCTTCCAATTATTATAGAACTTGACTTGATATGTTACCAAACAGATTGTAATAATGGACACTTAGTTGAAATAATGATGTTATTAATTTTTAAATGGTGAATATATCGGATTTTTGTATATAAGATATAATATCAAAGGGGCATTTTATTTCCAAAAAATCATCGCCCGTATGAATGCATATGTGTATTTTTACGAACTGGAAATTCATATTTGAGGGACGAAAACAATTTTAATATTGGGAAATATATTTCGCGAAAAGTAAAGAAACTGTTTAGTTAGTTTAGGAAAATGTAACAATTTTTTCTCAAACAAAAAATTTAAACTCTATTTAAACTCTGAAAAGAATTTATTTGTTTTAAAAGTTTAAAAAGTTATTATATTTGTTGTTAATATTTATTTATATTTCTTTGATTACTTCTATTCTATAAAAAACAATGGTAAAAAATAAAAAATGACAAGAAGAAAGTGGAAACTTCGATTAGTTTTTCAATAATCGTTCACCATGGTACAAAAAAAAATTGATCATAGATTCATCGCATAAATAAGATCCTATAAATCATATTTCGAAGAAGAAATCTATAATATTGGAGCAAAAACCGTTCACAAAATTCCTATTTCTCGATACATTTACATCCCGAATACTTGAATAAATTCTCAACAATCTGTACAGAGTTCAATGCTGCACAGAATTCTATTCAATCTCGCATATTTATTACAAAAAATTTCAAACAAATAGATAATTTAAATTCTTTACTCTATTTATTCAAGTTTAAAATTTCCCTCCGTAAAATGCTTCAATATATAAAATAAAAGAAGAAAAAAGAAACTCAATGAGTTCGAACAAATCCAAGGCGAAAATAGGCTAATAACGATATCTGTGACTGACGTCAAAGTTTAAACGTTGATTTCGCATGTTCTTGCTTTCCTTATTCCTTCTCCTTTATCGGGCGAAACGGTATCGAAATTCTTCACATCGAAAAGTTCACGGCAGAAGTAATTAAGATCTTACAGGCGCGTAATGGCCGCATAAATCGGCTGGTCGTAACTTGTAATCCACTTTCGAGTTTCGCGAGGGAACATCGCGCCGGCATTGCCGCCTATGCCGCGTAAATTTCCCCGCCGGTTTATGCAAATTATTGATGGAACCCAGGGCTAATACATTGTTACGCGTCCAACCAGAATCGCCTACGCTTAAACGCAGTCGTAACAAAAGTTTTCATACGTTATCTTACGAGAGAATTTAGTTAATCCAAAAATTCTCATTTCGAGGAATGCTCGTGTATATAGAGAATAACATTATACGTGAAATAATCTTTTTTCAGAAAATTTCTTTGAAAGATTGAAGTAAACTTAAAATTTCTCCGTGTTTCTTTATATTTTAAATATAATTTTATCTGAATACATTTTCTACCATATTAATGTTTGACCAAAGAAATTTTCGTTAATTTTGATAACAGTTGAAGTCGCGTAAAATGTACGAAATTTTTTGTTATCGATTGTGTGTATACAAAGAAAGCCTTGAAGACGATATATTTTCCGAGAATTACAAAAGCTAGTCTCCTTCCCGTTTCACCTAAATACGCCATAACGATACGATAAATAAACATCGTTACGTCGCGAAATGAAATTTATTTTTGGTTTGAAAATACGATGCCGGAGGCAATGACGACTTAAAATGGAACTTCTGTTGTATAGGTTATGATTCCGAGAACGACGATAAATGGAAATATTAGGCGATATAATGCGTCATTAAAATATGAAATATGATTTACTGCTTCTTTTTGGTAAAAACACGTGTAAAATATGATTAACCGATTATATAATAAAACATTATGCCTGTGTTGATCGATTTCTTTTATATTTGAAACGCATTGTACGCACATATAGAATTAAGAATAAAGAATAGGAAAAATTCCTACGATAAAGAAGTAAAGAACGGTACGATTGTAAAGATATATGGTTCCATACGCCTAGAAGATAGGTCCATATGGTATAGACATGATTCTTAAATCCCTGAAGCGACAGAGCGAAATCAGTTTCACGCAGACGCGCCGAAACTTGAACACGAACGAGTCTCTGAGGCCGAATCTATCACTGTCAACGGTCCGATTGCATTAGAGAGAATCGCGAAAGCGAACGATCAATTTCAAAATATTCTTACTATAAACGTACGTAAAGCGCGAAATCGAAATCACGTTCGACTGACCGGGCGTTTCTGCTAATTAACTTGCGCAATCAGCGAGAAAGCGAATCCGCCACTATGAATATGTATTATTGTCTAAGACTCACCTTTAGAACGTCACGATGCTAGTAGCTCCGCTGTGCCTGCACTATACAACACACATACACACGAGAAGTACGGTCGCACGAAGCACGCGATCCACGAGACTCCAATGTCGAAGAATAGATCGAAGCTGGTACGTCTTCGGTCGTTCTCGTTGATGCCTCCTGAAATGACTCGATTCCGATATACCAAACGCTTCTTTATCACGACACTATGTGTTTCTTGGTTCCCGAATCACAGTTTCACGAATAATTATCACACGACACTGCTAAACGAACAATCGAATACGCACAATCACCGAGAGGGCAGCTCTTCTACTTATACATATATACATATATGTACATATACATATGTATATCGATGATGGTGTCACGTTGTCGTTTTACGGCAGCCGGATTGTTCACTATTCTCACGAGGAACTCTGTCGTTCGATCCAGCTGCAAACGGGAACAACGTTTCCGGTGGGAACAAAAGCTTCGAGCGAATCAAACGTCATCTTGTTGCAAAGATCTGTGCATCGTTCCGTCACGCTGTTGCCGATACGTGCGTGACGTGTCGTAACTCGTCGGTGTTGCGACTATACCGATATAAATAAGAAATATTTCGAGAAATAACACTATAAATGCGCAAGACGAAAGATATATGAACACTACGACACACCGAAAAAACACGAATACGGAAACAAAGATTCCAGAACACGGTACACAACACGTAACGTCGCCTCGAAGCTCGCGAGACGGACTACGGTACGGGAATGAGAAGGTCTGTGAGCACTCGCGCATCGCGACATCAGCGCCACCACATCACCCCGGCGAGACGAAGCGCGCCACGGTCGATTCCGCGGTTTCCACCTACCGACCGAACTACGTTTATAGCGGTTTTTTTGATTTGTTGTCTCTTTATTTTTGGCAATTCTTTTTATTTTATACTTTTCTTATTCTTTGTCAAATTTATTTCTTTTCTTAAATTCTTTCTATCTTGATTAAAATTCTACGAAATATAGTTTTTTTTTTATTTTTGGTTTGATAAGGATATTAATCTAACGTATTTCCATACTAATGGCAACGATTAAAAGTTTAAATTTATTTATTTGATTTTTAATGGAAATTTGCGTTGTAAATAATAAAGATATTTTTTTATTTCTATGTAAGTTTCAAATCACGATAGTTTTTATATTTGGTAAAAATTTGAAGTTGATGTTTTAATGGAATTTACATATTGACGTTTTCGTAAAAAAGTGAAATATTCAAAAAGAAATGGAAAATCCAATGTTGAATACGAAACACTAGCGAAGGTGGCCGAATTGCGCCGCGCAGACTCCGTTAAAGGAGAGACAGCTAGTATCGATTCAGTTCTGCCAACGGAAGGATACTTTTTGGTAACTTTGCCATATAACTAGGAATTCTTATACGAACTACAAGTTGAAGTCCTTCAAACAAAATTTTATCGATCTCTTCTCATAAATTATTCGGGAGATACTACATTTTGTTGAAAAAGAAACTCAAAGTTAATATCGTTAATAATAGAGATGGACAATTTCAATTTAAATTTTAAGATTAGAACTTTGAAGAATTTTTATGTTGAAAATACGCATTAGTTTACAAACAACGTTTAAAAATATTTTCCAAGATGTATTTGCAGGGAAGTTGTAGCGTGAAGTATTTTTCGATACAAAGAATTATCAGGCGTTTGAAAATTAAGGTGGAAAGTTTTATTAGTCGAGAAGTTCGATGAATGAAAGTTTGTTGAAACTTTCTATAGAAGTTCCTTTAAATGCTCTTCCTTATCACGAATTCCTGCGTTGGTTGGAATTACGATGAATTCTCACACCGGAAGAAGACAGTCTTAACGTTTTCACATTCTGTGCAGTGATATTTCGTGCGATATACGATGCGTGAATTTACCGAAATTTTAAGGAAAGACAAATTTTAACGAAAGCAAGCAAATTTTAGAAAACTACCCGGTACAACTTTTTCAACCTTTTCTTTTGCCGGTTTCGTCGAATTCGTATGTATTTAAAATTTCAAAGATGCAAGAAGGATATCAATTTTTCATCATTTCTTTTGCACCTTGGTTTTTCATTTTCACGATAGAAGATACGAAACTGTAGGCGAAAGAGAAGTTTCCGTGCCTCACGGTTGTCTCTTAACTTATCGAACTTTTTCCTCGGCTGAAGGCCAGAGGGCACTTAATTTCCAAGATTTTAACCAGGAATTCGAAAGGTTTAAAACTTTCGAATAATTAAAAATTTTCTTCCTAAATCTTTCGCATTGATTCAATAAAATGATCCGCGCAAATTTACCTTCGAATCATCCTTCGATTACATTTCGAATGGCGTTTCATCCCCTGATTCGAACTTCTTAAAAGGTTATAACTTCTCGTTCGTGCCACGTACAGGAAAGTCTTCGATGTGACCTATTTCGTTGCCACATGGGATTTCCAAGAAGACTCTTCGCATGTTTGCCAGAAGTCGAAGAATCCTGTCTAATATAGAAGAGCTGTTGGGTGGCATGCGTGCGTCTTTCTCTCGAACGAAGATATACCGACGACGGTGGTGGCAGGAACGACCGTGACACTTCGGTTAAAGTTATACCGGTATTACAGTGGCACTTCGAGTGCACCCATCTATCCATTTCCATCGTGTTTCTTCTCGTTACCGCTCGACTGAGAAATCGCGAGTCCCGCCGTATTTTTTTATCAAAATTTCTCCGAACGATCTCTCCATTCTCCATTCTCCGTCCCTGCCTCTCTCGTCAACAAGAACAAACAAGTATCAACAAGTTGACACGAGAGTGCACGTATTCGTAATACGACGTTGTACCAAGTTTCGGTGAGATCCAGCGGAAACTGAAGTCGTTTGCTCGCACGACACCTGACGCTGGATATCATTTTGCGAAACAAGGAAACAGTTTCACGTATCGGTTTCTTAAACTCATCTCAATGGTTATCCCCGTGGTCGAATTGTTGGAACGTCGCGTCGGGACGTGCCGGTTTCCTTAACTTCCGATCGACGTCCCGTGAGCGCGATCCTCCCCAGAGATGCTCAACTTAGTTAGTTCTTGGTCATCTGCGAACACCTGTACCCGTCGTATTTTAATTAAACGTGTCATCTATACCTATGAGCCGATCGATAAGCGGCAATTGCTCGTCGGTAAGAGAAGGTAATAAGCCCCTCCCACCTCCTCTGTTGTCGTGCTCCTTTCGTCTTTCGCCAATGTTCCTTCCATCCGAACGAAAATAAATTAAACAACAAAATTCTACACCACTTGTTTCGTACGCACAAATCGCAATTCGTATTCGTTGGGAAATAACGCGTTTTCTAAATAGCGTTGAAAATATCGTGTTATAATTTCGTGTTGGAATTTACACGATCCATCCAGAAAAATTATAATATTCGTCATAATATATCATTTCATTTAATCGTCCCTGCGTGAAGCTTTTATTAATATTTATAGAATATAATTAAGAATGCGTGGAATATGTGTCTCTGTTGAGAGAAGAATTTCTTTCTCAATGACAGAGAAAGTGATAATAATTTTTCAAGAAAAAAATTCTTTTTATTTTTTTAATTTGAATTATTTTTATTATTTATTATCAATAACATTTTCGCAAAGAAATAAATTCGTACGAAATTCGTTTCAAAAAAGTTCATTGTATTAATCAGATTTATCCTCGCGTAATTATCAAAGCTCCCATTAGAAATTACCCGAAGATCACAGGTTTTACAGGGAATAACGTGAAACGAAGTCGACGTTTCCGGACGTCGAACGGCCTTGGTTTAACGAGAAAAATCCCACGAGATGTGTTCCGGAAAGGTAAGTCGCGGTCATCGAGCTGCTTTTGCCGGATCAGTAAAGAGGACGTGGAAGAAAGAAGAAGAAGAAGAAGAAGAAGAAGAAATACTGGTAAAAGTAGAAGTGGAGGAGTAGCAGCGAAGGCTACGATCACGAAGAAGAGAAAGAAAAAGAAGAAGAGGAAGAAGAGAAAGAAGAAGAAGAAGAAGAAGAAGTGCGCAAAGCTGACAAGGAAGACGAGGGACGAGAGAAGCTTTCGGCTACAGCCAGCCCACAATAATCCTCTCCCGGAAGATGAATCACCCTGTCGACCGTCTCTCAAGATACGTTGATGGCGAGATAGAAGCAACTGAAAGAAGGTGTCTGGCTTCAGAAACAGCTGGTGCCGCTACCTAACGTGGGGGGGGGACTCTCTTTGTGTTGGACGCGAAATGTAGTGGCTGTACCGTACGGAACGATCTTCAAAGCCCCGGGAAGAAAATAAATGAAAACGCAGCGTGAGATTCAATTTAGGGAGGAGGGGGATGGACGCGAAACAAGATGTAGGGTAGTAGTTGGGCGAGGGCGAAAGGTAACGCTGCGAGAGAATCGTGGTTGACCAACTGTCAACCACTCGCCAAGTAATTCCGCGCCACTACCACCGACGTCAGGTTGAAAGCTCACGCGCCAACGTTCGTGTAATATAATCAAATGAAATTGCGCGCCATTCCCCTTCTTTGAGCCCGCTTGGCCGGCTACATTGAGCTTTTTCGTCGGCTGTAAATAGTCCCGGAACGAATAAGCCATGGCTGCGTTTTAGGGAGAAATTCTGGAACGCGTGGTGAAAAGCGTGGTTGATTTAGGAATTCGATAGTGTGGCTTCTAAGGAGGACAGCGTTGAAAGCTTATGTTATTTCTCTGTTGTAATTGTTCGTTCCTCTGTTCTGTGTATTTTATAAAACGAGTCCAATTTTTAAGTAATTAATTGCTCTCTCTCTCTCTCTCTTATTTCCTTGAACATGTCTATTCACAATTATTGATCATTTCTTATATAATGAAGCAAGAATAAACAAAGTTCTCGTTATTTTCTATAATTTTTACTTTTTTTTACATTGGAGAAGGAAAATGAGAAGAACGCGAAGAACGATCCAACGAAAGATAGTCAGGATAGAATGTTGTTCTTTGCGCTTTACGTAATTTTTCTTTCGACTTAGTGTAGTTACTTGCATAACAACTCTTAACACCAATTAATATATTGAACACCAGCGTTACGGATATTCTATATTCGTTACTTTCAAGCGATGCATAAATCACACTTTCTTTGGAAAACAATATGATCTACGTACAACGTCCGCGAAGAGACATTTTCCACAAGCTTTCAAAAATATAGGAGAATCTCGCAAGAAAACTAATATCGCGCGACCAAATGTGTGAAACCCCAGAGAAAATGGATTTGCTCGCAGCAACAGAGTGGAAGAGTGGCAGCAACCTTGCATCCTATCCTCGTATCCGTTGCCAAAATGGAAATAGAATGAAACACGAGGATGCTGGATCGATCTAATAAAAATTTGTAACGAGCGATTACCAGAATGGAAGCTGAAACGAATCGATGATTTGAATATTTTCTTTTCTTCGCGCAAAAAATCGTAATAAATTATTTAATAATTTCTGACGCATCTTTTCAAGATTGAAAGAACATTACAAATTTGCATTGAGATTTCTACCTTCGTTGATCGTCCTCTATTTATTTTATATAATACGAATTCTAAGAGGACGAGAATTTCCGACAAATGTATTCTTCCTCCGTCCTTCCAGAACTCCTCCAAGTAGTTAGCATTCAAGAAATCTCCGGGAAATCGTGCAAATTTTCAATTTCTTCCGCTCTAAAAAAAACAGAGAGATTTTCATCGCTGGGAGAAAAGCCGTGGATCAAAGGGAGAGAGGGGAGGGGATGATTGGCAAAAGGTCCCCCCCTCCCGACGAAATTCAAAGTTTACCAAGGGTCGGGATTACAGCTGGAGGAACATTAGCTCGGGGCTACCCGGCATCGCGACAGTGCTGGTCGAGTCACCGCGATGAAAATATTGCTCGAGATTTCATTATAGATAGACGAGGACCGTGTCTGCGAAATTGCCGCGTCGCGTTCCTTCGTCCATTCCTTTTTTGCCCGCCGCGTGTTTTTTCCCTCGTCTGCCCTCCCCGACTGCTGCTGGCCCATACGGGATATTTCCACCGTTCTGTATTAATTATCCGGTCGAAAGAACCGCTGGAATGCTGGACGACCGAGAAGAACAGCCTTCGCGGTCACATCCCGCGGAATTCTGACCGATAAACCGACACCTTGTTGTCCCGTTTCCCGTAATTTACACCTCCAACTCCGATTCTGGAATTTCGTTCCCCTCGACTCGAAGGGAAAAATTTTTGCGGGGAATCGAGATACCGGAGGTAATCGTTCGAATGATCGACGAGTTTTCCTTAATTGCTCGCAGATTTCATCAGATTCGTTTCCAACAACTACGGATGGACGGATCTTTATTCCTTGTAATTCCTTGTAATTGATCGCTGCTACGCAATTATACGTGCATTTATGATACCTCGATTGCGTTTCTTTTCAATTATTACATCTCCCCTTCGTTAAACCGCGTGCCTTTTCTCCGCCAGTTTCCATCGAATCCATTCCATACCGTGGGAATCACTTTTCCAAAGCGAGTTCCAATTTATCCAGGCTTTATCGACCGATTGCACGGAATCCTCGAATTTCGAACAAAGAAATTGAGCTCGATCGTAGGACGAGCGAGGTTGGCGTAAATTAGCGATCGTGAAAATTTTATTCGAGAGAGGGAGGGGGGATTTGACCTTACGATAACATTTCCAGATACGATCTCGTATAACTCGGCAGTCAAACACTACTTACCCTTGGCGAGATAAGAGATACTTTTACGAGCCAGCACGAGGCAGTGAAACGTAAAAGCGGAAAGTGTAGAAATTGTCCATTTCCAGTGGCCGAGGAAAATTTAATTTACGAACAAGATATATCCCGACCATGTTTAAACATGAGTCGTACGCGTGAGAAAGATCATCCGGCCGTGAAGGGTGGAAATAAATTGCAGAGGGAGGTAACAACGGGCGAGGAGTGGTATGGAGGAAGGAGGTTATCGGCGTTTCGCCGATAAGAATAGGGAAGATCTTTTGTGAGCTTTGTACGCGGGGGTCTTCAATTTCCACGTCTTCGATCTCAAGGCCGGTGTAATCGAGTCTCTCTCGTTCAAAGATATCGATTTATAGATTTAACAATCTTTCGACGCGTCGTTCGTAAAAAAATTAATCCGATTACTTCGCTATAATAAATATAAAACGATGAAGACAGGATGATCTCGTCGGACGATTCGTTCCGTGCGGATGGAAGAATACGATCGTTTCCTCGTTACTCGCATCTGCGCTTCAATTTACATCTCGAAAACGATCGAGAATCGGTAAATCAATCGGCCGATTCAAGAGTGAACAATTCGCCTCGTAAATCGTATCTAATGACTCGATACGGTTGATTGACGCGTACAAACATCGCCGCAACATTCGTCCGCCTTGATCTTCCCCGTAACCAAATACCTGTAGTTAAAGCATCATTGATTAAAATCGATCCCAAGCGTTAACAGGTAATCGATATTACTTAATTAACGATGACAGTTAATCGATCGATTAAACTCGTCGGGCATTCGAAATTACAAGACGCAAAATGCTCAAAGACCCGTTGATCTATCAAACAGGATCAGGATCGTTCAGCGGTTGGTCCCGAATCGTTGCGCCTCACAGATGCGTTTAATCACTCGGACGTCCAATAATCGATATCTCTGGTGGACACATGGAGGTGGAAACACCGGGCGAAATGCGATTGCGAAATCGGGAGGGGAGTTGGAGCAGTCGTAATCGAGCCGTGAACCGTGGTGCGCCCCGTTCCTTTCGTTTTCTTCCTCTCTTATCATCGCCATCCACTTTTCGACGCGCGGAAATAATGGGGTGTGAAAATAGAAAGGATCCCAACGAGAAAATATCTACCTGCGAATGTTTCTTTAACCCGTTTTCCTCGGATCTTTCGAGATCTCGTTCGATCTCGAAGATTTTCGTTAGATTCGTTAGAATCGAATGCAAATGAAGAATCGAATGCAAGTGATTTCTCTTCTCGTTTATATAACGAGGAATGGCATTATTCGCGGCGCATTTTAATTCGGCGCGCATCCCTGAATTTAACCACCACAACCACGCGCCTCGCTTCGAGAGTTCTGAGAGTTCTGGTGTTCGAAGGGAAACGATCCTCTCCTCGGGATCCGTTATATCACTTTTCTCCATCCCGCGTCTGCGAAATCACTGCCCCGACACGATCAAGACCCGAATGATTAACGACGAGTCGCGGGGAGAAAAGCGGTGATTCACATCTCACCGAGTTCACCGAGAAATTGATCGGAAAGCCGGTGGAAACCGGTTTGAAAAGAAATTCTATCGATGAAGCCCTCCCTCCCCCCTTCCACCCGGTATCTTTCCTCACTCTTGTTCCCTATTGACTATTTTTCGACCAATCTCACCCCCGACCTCCATCACTTTCCGCCCCTGGTACTCGAGGCATGCCTGATTAAACAGATTTCATCCCCTTTTGATGCGCTCCCTTTGAAATCTAATTAATCCGACATAGCGCTCGATCGTTACCGCGGACAGTTAGGTAGTCTAACTAGCAAGTAGCCGGGCATTGTCTCGACAACAATGGATACCTCTTGAAGCAGAGGCGGAGACAGAAGCCTGTTCTGTGGCCAGCCGACCGGTACAAATTTATTAATTGGTTCAACCCTGAAGGCAGGGAATTAGACTACCTACTAGTCTGCCTCGAAACCCGCCACGGGACACGATAACGGGAGGTCGATCTACTAGTGGACTATTTAGAGACTGATTTGCACTTCGAGGCCCCTGATTATACCGCAGAATGATTTTAATGGATCTCCTTTACGCGATCGGACAACCTTGAAATGGTGTTCCTGGAACGCATCTTGTCTCTCCTCGTCTCTACGCGTGGGCAAAATTTAATAGTTGAAGTTACGGATAAATTTATTTCGATGAGTTGCTTCAACAATTTATCGCTCAACGTATAATAATAATCGGAATAATGCCAAACGGCCGGGATTGCACGAAAAGCGGATCTATTATAACAGCTAGGAATAAATGTTGTTCGAGCATTTCAATGAATAATTACTTAAAGTAAATTTATTCGAAATTTTTTTAAACTTTTGCAAAGGGTTCTACGTGGTTTGAGAAATTATTTCGCCGAGTGTTCGAAGCATTTTTTTTATTTTTAACTCGATTGAAGGGCAACAATATGGCCGCTTGATTATGCGTAAAATTAAAAATGAATTTTAGAAAGGAGAAATTTTAAAGAAAGAACCTCATGGATAATGTATTCTTCAACTTGAAAATCGAGGAACTTGCGAAGAAAGAGAAATTGCGCTCGAATTAAAGAGTCATCGACGTACGAAAGATTTATAGATTCTTTCGCGATGCGACTCTCGAGTCAAAGTCCCGGCTCCGAATGGAACCAAGTACCTCGAGCAACATTTGTTTTCTTATGAATAATTCGGGCAACCAGAATACCGGAATAATTCATGATACGCGTCTTCCACGTCAACCTAAGAACGTTATGGATTTATAGGAGGATCCGGAAACTTGCTCGTCTTGCAACAAGCAACGTTTCCGAACTTCCGTTTTCTTCTACCGTGGCTTTTTTTCTCTCTTTCTTTAAATAAGTCCTCCAATATAATCGCACATAACTTAACGTTTAAATTTAATCCTGTGAGAAAAGAAAGAGAAAAGAAAGGAAACGTTCGCAACGTCATTTGTTTCACAATTTCTTACACATTACCTTTCCTTGGTCACTGATCGACGACACATCCTCTCCGAATTCATCTCCCAAACCATTCACATACTTTGAACCATCAAATTCCAAATTGCCACAAATTCCTTCATTCCGCTCCCCATTCCTTCTTTCTCCTCCCTGAGAACGATTCGACCGCTGAACGTTCATCAGTCGCGAAACTGCATCGAGCAGTTTCAAGCGGACGATAGATCGCGTGTTCGTCCAGCTGACTGGACGACGGTTCCACGATGTCGCGTCCACGATGTAAGCACTCGTTGTCACCGATCCACCCCCGTGGATCAGGCGAAGGGCCAACAGTTGTCTTGCAATTACCGCTTTCCAAACTGCTGCGCCCGGAGAGATGCCACGGTTATGTTGCACCGTAACTAATGCTTGGTAATCGTTCGCTTCGCTTCTCGCCATTTCCTGTTTCCCCCGTCACTCTGACCCCATTGTCAACCCTTTCCAATCGCTAGACGAACGAACGAACGAATGTTCCTTCGTTATACACGATTTATACACGATTTTCTGCTACTCGTACACATCGATTCTTATATCTCGAAAAAAGTGAGCAATCCGGTTGTTAGAAATGGCGGCAAGTCGATTTTAGTTTCACGTGGTAAAATAGGCCGTGAAACGGATAACAGTTACGATCTCGGGCAAGCTTTTGCGTCGAATACAATTGCTCCTCATAATTCTTCGAGTGTATTATAATTCAACCGTGTTTTTTATTCAAACTAACTAATTTTTTCTTCTCTTTTTTTTTTTTTTTGAAAGTTTATCTATAGCGCGAAAAAATATCCACGCGATATTTACCCGCAAGTTATAACAACAATTCTTTAAACCGTATCATACAATTCTGTACGTTATTCTCGAAAAATAGAAATTCTATTTCATCTCCTCCCAAGCCATTTCTCTTTCTCCATTTTCCTTTTCTCTTCTTTGGTTTTTATTTTTTTTCGTTTTTTCTTTCTCCTTTCTTCTTTTCTTCTTTTTTTTTTATATTTTCGAAATCAAAACGGGGAAAATATTAAACCGGTTGAAAAACCGTTTTCCCTCGTTATTTTCAAACGCGTCCCGGAAAATTCGTTTATCCAGCTAATGGCTCTTCTCCTCCTTTCACCCCTAAAGCGTTATCGTTTTATAAATGATTTAACAAAAGCACCGGTGACAAGCGATTTTTTTTTTTCCCCACCGTGAAATTTGCCAATTTCGAGCCGGTGGCGCGCGAGCGCATGCATATATCCGCGCGTGCAAACATCGAGGCAAAAGGAGCCGGGAGCGAATCGGATCTGAAACGACGTTTAGCAATGCAAATTGGCATCCGTTAGGATATTCTTTCCTCGATCCAACGTACGTGCGACTTAGGTACACCTTCAAGGAGGAAAAGAAGCATCGTTTCGACAATAGATATCGCGTTTCCTTTGCGTTGTCGATCGCGATTTATTCAGAATAGTTGATCAGAAAGTATCGATCGATCGATTCGACGCCACCTTAACTTTTTTCCCTCCGTCCTCCTTGCAAGATAATTACAAGAGATCGCTGAGGTGATTTATTATTTTTCTCTTTCTTTTCGAAAATCTGTGCGACGATATTGAGATATGCGACGAAATCCGAATATTTCGGAAAGTGGAGTTCGAAATCTGTCCCTCATCTTCCTCGAGGCGAAGGTGGTATAACTGCGCGTTATCGGCGGTCAGAAACTTGCCTCGTGAAAGCCACGTGCCATCTTCCATTAAACGTCCGGCGAATTTATCAAATCCACGCCATTACACCGTCCGGCAAATCGGGAGAGAGTTCATCCCCTACTCTCTCTCTCTCTCTCTCTCTCTTTCGATACTCCAAACTTGATATTCCACCGGCGCGCTAAACTTTCGTCGCTTCCTCTTCGATCGTTGTTCTTTATAGTTATGAGTATCGTGGTAAACAATCGAACATGATACACGGGATGATCGAAAAGAAACGTAGGGAATAAAACGAGATATTTTCCACGAAAACAATTCTTACGATACTTTGTTCGACTTTTCTTCGACAATTTTTTTATTGCCAGCGGGCTAAAATTCAAATTTGATTCCCTCCAAGAATATATCTCTTCATCGAAATTTTCGATTTATTTTCACCTATAAATCTGTGCGTATAGGAATGTGAAATTTTCTTTTCTATGCTATCCGAATATAGCGAACTACTCGAAGGAGACTGTCTTGGAAAGCGGAGGAAGCGCAAGAGGGATCTGTCTAGCCTTCGTTTCCAAGATATTCTGCATAAAACGAACGGTCGGGATGAGATGAAATTTTGCGTGAATGAGAGGTTACACGATGAACAACTAGGGATTCCGTATATCGAAGATCGCATAAATTGCGCGGAATAAATCTATATCGGCGTAAATTTCTCCTCCCTTTATTGAAACCTACGTTAATATCGTTGACAAAAAACTTGAATTTTCAGATCATTTTTTTTTTTTTTGAAAGTTTAACGAGCGCGGCGAAGACATAACGCTAGTACACCTTCGACGATCCAATTTTTCATTGGAAAAAGATTATTCAATTTTTTTTCACCAACCGTGAAATACGAATTCACGGTTGCGTAACTCTCTTGTGTCTATTTCTTCGAACATCGTTGGATCTTTGGAAAAATATCTGCGAATTTTAACCAACATCTCGTATATATCTTCCGGACAAATATGACAAAGAGATATTTGCACGGTTCGCGCAATAAAGGGTCCTTAAAACATCACCGATTCGCTTGTATTCACATTGTTTCAATGGCAATATATATTTTATGACACAATATTCTCGCGCGGGCAGCCAAAACGACATTTCAATCGAATATCGATCCAAACATCCTCGATTTATCGATCGAATTCGTTCTGTATAATAAAACAAAACAAAACAAAAAAAAAAAATAGTTACACGCGTACGATCGAATAAAAGAGAAAACACGAGGGATTGTATTAACCACGACGTATAAAAACACGATGGTCGTAAAATTAATAACGGGAGAACAATACTCAATGATTACACTTTTATTTCGCAATTCGGAATAAAATTTCGAATTCGCCTTCGAATTACTGTTTTTCTTTTTTCTTTTTTTTTTTTACAATATCAGAAGAGATACTAAAAATGCGAAGAAAGAAACGAACAATTTACGGAACGTTTGTTTCACTTCTCTAACGTATTTGGAAAATTATTATTATGAAAAATTACGTTACACGCATCGTATAAATGGCACCGCCGTTATACAAATGTAACCGAGGAAAGAATCATATAAAAAAGTAACATTCGGTTTTCTTTCGTCGATCGAGGAGAAATCGCATTACTCGTTGGATTCCGTTCTCACGTCGTTTCCAATCCCGCAGTCTTCTCGCCGGCACACCCCTTACGTCAGACAGCGGCCAGATCTCTCCCGACAACGCTGTGTGACTTATAGACTTTGTTTTACTTAATAATAAAGTTCCAGTGGATAAAGATAAAGTTGCAAGATAAATGGTACGCCAGCCGCGTACTGAAAAATGATAACCAGAGACTCGCCGCGACACCCAGCTCAGGGAAACACTTTCAACCCCACGTTGCTCCGCCCTATAACGGTATGAAAATCATTTACCTCAAGCCTCGTGTGCATGCACCTAGCGCAGACGTTCGATAACGTGGTAAGAAAAAGAAAAAAAAAAAAGAGGGAAATATTTGTTCGAGATAAGAGTAATTAAGAGAGCAATTTATAACACGGAAAAATAATTGGAGAGATTAAAAAAATAATCGATGGTCACTAGTGTTTATATACGTAAATAAATACGGTGTTAAATAATATAACAGATCATTTTAATTAACGTAGATTAGATCTTAGTTTAATAGGCATATCGTTTATATAAAATTAATACTGTGCACGATGATTGCGATTACACGACTAAAGGTTAAAGAAACGCTTTATTCCAAACGGTTTATTACTTGACTTTGTTCGTTTTAATGATTGGACAAATATTCCCGAATATGGTACAAAAGAAAAAATTACATCTACTACAAATAATAATTATTTAAAAACAATAAAAATCGTTAGAAATTAACACGCTTCGATCTCATCACGATCTTATCACGATCTTCGTATCGTACACCGCTTCGGATCTCAATTTCGTGGTCCCTATAAGATATCTCTTGTGTATCCTTTGTTTTATCCTTTACGAATCTCTTCTCTTCCTAGACGGGCAAAAAAAAAAAAAGAAAAAAAAGAAGAAGGAAAGAAACCAATTACTTTCCCTTTCCTGGTCGGCAAAGGATCAGAGCGTCAAGTGGACGACCGAATAGTTGATTTGAAACATAGAAAACTACTCAGCCGAAAGTAACGGTCCGAAGTTGAACAATGGTGGAAGAAGCGCACGACGGATACTTCCTTTTACTTTTTGCTGGCCGGTTTCTTTTTGATTGTGGCCGTATTCAAGGGCCCGGTCCCCGACTCGACGCTCGAACACTTTTCACCCTCCTTCCGTTGCAACGTAGGAATGCTCGACTTCCCATCGCAAGCCACGGTCACGTTCACCACTTTGCCGCTGGCCACCGCCTCCACCCTGTGCACGATTTCCGCCTTCTCGGGGTACGAGGGGATGGCCGCCCTCTCGGTTCCGCCCGAGGGCTCCTCCACGCGCCTCGAGAACGAGGGTATCCTGGTGATCTTCGGCTTCTCCTTCAAGGGTGGCTTTTCCCTCTGCTCGCCCGAGGGCTTGTCCCTCTCGACGCTCTGGCAGCTCTGCTCCGGGGGCGGGATGGCCGACACTTTCGGAATATTCCTGTGATCCCTGCTCCTCTGCAAGCTGGACGTAGGCTTGATGATGATCTTCGGTTGTTTCAAGCTCGAGGAGGACGAGGAGGAACCCTTCGTGTCCCTGGCCGTGATTATTATTCGCGGCTCCTTTCGCGGCTCTTGGCCGGGTTGGCCGCTCGGCGATCCGGAGTCGGGGGAGGAGCACGAGGTTAGGGGGCAATCCGATTCCAGTTGCTCGATCGAGCTGGTATTGGATCTGCTCGACTCGTGCGGGGATTTAATTTCTCTGTCGAGCCCCTGGTCGGAAGCGGTGCCCGACAGATTCACCACCGCCCGGCTCAAGCTCTGATTCTGTCCCAGAAGATTGCCGACTCTAGGCGTGATCACGATTCTCGGCTCGGTACCTGGGATCCTCGTGTCCCAATTCGAGCCACCGAATTGAGGCTGTTTCTCCACTTCTCTGATAGTGATCCTGGGCTCCGAGGACGCCGTCCCTATACAGATATCCCCGTTCCCCGTCGGAGTTGATTTGTACCAGTTAGGATTACCGATACCCGACTGCAACAAGGCGATCGGATTCCCTATGTCCTTGCCCACGCTCTGGAAAATCGGTTGGCCGATTTCGTGGCCGGGATGATGGCACGCGTTGCTCGAGTAAATCGTGTCCACGCTGCCACCGCCGCCCTGCACCCTGCTCGACCTGTTGTCCATCCTTTCGTCCAAAGAGTCGATGATACTCGGGTCGGAATTGTTCTTCGCCGAATAGTCCTGCCTTCTGAGCAACGGGCCAACGTGAAGATTAGTAACGATCGTCTCCGTTTCGGATTGATTCTCGCTCTCCTCGGCGAACTCCAAGCTCTTGGACGGGCCGAACGTCCTCGGTGGGGGTTGGGGGGGTTGATGAGAGGACGACGACGAAGACGAGTGGAATCCGCTTCTGTAATCCTTCAAAGAACCGGCGCCCTGTTTGGACGCGAACAAGCTGCTGGGCGCCGGGAGGGATCGCCTTTTCTCGATGTCTGGCAGAACTTTGGGATAGTTTCTCCTCTTGATGGTCCTCAGGGCTTCTTCCGGGCTCACGCATTCCCTCTCCTCCGGGCTGGACTCCCTGCAGGTTACGTTTATATCCCCGCAAGTATCCGCGGGTGGTGGCGAACCGAACGTAGTCAACTTGGGCCCCATTTTCACGTAAATATCCTCGGTCTGATCCATCGCCGATCCTTCCCGATTCACCGCCAATTCGGGGCGGGGCAAGCGGGATTTCAACTTGGGGTTAATCTTGGCGTAGAGGCTGCTCGTGCTCCCCGAATCGGATTCGTAAATCCTCGGCGTGGAGAAATTCGGTTTCACGCTCTTCAACACGTTTTCCATCGGTAACGGATCGCTTTTCGAGTGATGGTGCTCTATGACAACCACCTGAGGAGCTGTTTGCAACTGGCTGGGATCGATCATCGGATAATCGATACTCTTGTTGAACGGGTCGAGGCCCGCCTCGACGCCCTTCGCCAGCTCGATAGGCATCTGGTTCAGGATCGATTCGGTTCTTGCCGCGGGTGTGGCGTCGATGGCCACCGATACCTTCGGGACCTTTGATTTCTTGCCAGGACGTACGATCAGAGTCGGATCTTTATCGTACCTCGCCTCCTCCTTCCTCTCCTTCGACAGCTCCTCCTCCAACCTTTTCTTCTCCGCTTCTTGTTGCTGTTGTTGTTTCGTCAATTTGTCCTCATGCTCCTTTTGCAACGTTTCGCGCGTCTTCCTGAGAAACCTGGGGGAACACCTTTTCCAACAAAATATTTTAGCCAAGTAAAAAAAAAAAAAAAAAAAAAGATGGACGCTTTCGGAGATTGAGACGACGCGTAGAGATTAATTGATGATAAATCGGCAAAGAAAGAGACGAGCGAAATAAGTAATGGACAGACGGAACGAGAGAGAGAAGTTGGAAAACTGTGCACAGCTCTCCAATTTCAAGGAACAGAGGAGCGACTCGTTCAACTCGAAGAAGAAACTCGGTCCAAAGTGTTCACCGATCGATCTCTATCGATCTCCGTGATTAAAGTGAATTTCAACGACGCGGAATCGAGGGTCGAAATGGAGGGTCGAAATCGAGGGCGTAGCCGAGACATTGATTCCGATGAATCAGCGAAACATCAAAGTCTCCGGGAGCGAGCCCAACTCGATTGGATTAATTAACTCCTCGACGTCGTTGCGAAACTGGGAGAAAAGGGGAGAGGCCGGTTTTCGGACCCGATCGCTCGAAACCGACAACCTACCTGTGCACTATCTCCTGTTGTATCCACTCCCTAACCTTGATGTGGGTGTCTATGGTGGATCCGGAACTCTGCCTCGACAATTTCGACCGCCTGCCGAAGTTCGAGTTGTTGTCGTACGCCTTGTCGTTCTTTATCACGTCGTTCAGATCCGGTTTACTGTCGCTCTTGTAACCAAGCTCCCCGTAATGGTTCTCGTACTTGTCCGACTTCCCTTCCTTCTGGCTCGCCCGCCTCTTCACCCCTGTCCCCTTCATCTTCGTCTCCTGCTTCTTGCAGTACAGGTAGAGGCACGCCGTGAAGTTGATCAGCAAGAATAACGCGCCGAAACCCGTCAGCATAGCGATCACGGAAGAACTCTTGGGCGCGCTTGGCTGTGGAATCGCTTCCTCCTCAGACGATTGGGGGGAGGTAGCGATCTCAGTGGTCGTCGATATCTCCTCCGCCTCGCCTCGACTCCCCTCCTTGAATCTGCAACGCGAGACGCTTATTCGACTCGAGAAAAAAAAAAAAGAGAAAAAGAAAAGGAAAACTGGTGCTAGCTAAATCGCTCGATAAATCAGAGAAGAAAGGGAGACGTTAATTTTTACGAGCGTGAGGCAAAGACGCGGGAACGCGAAAGTTGGGAGAACTGCAGATGTTGTTTGCAGGGAAGCTTCCTCGAAGGAGGAAGGAGGAGGAGGTGGGAAAACTTGTATCGTTTCAGGAGTACACGCGAGTTTGGATTGAACTTTAGTTTGCTAGTTTCTCAGATTTGTACGGCCTTGTACAGATATTCATAGACGGGATTGCGAGTAATTCGATAAGGTGTTGGAATTTAACCGGTTACTTGTTTCGAGGGATTAAATCATGGTGTGCTCGTTTGTTCGGGGAAAATGCGGGGCCGTGGTGGGTATCCTGGGCTGCTCTCGGAATGTTAATGAGTTAAGCCTGGAGCGAAACTGGAGCGAAATCTTTCGCCTCTTTGTACTTGCGTTTTGAATGGATTCCGTTCGAATAACGGCGCGCGAAATAATTTAAACGTTGGGGACAAATAAGGAAGCAGGACGCGGCGCGGTGCAAGTGACGTTTCATTAAATGTTGGGCGCACGGTTTGATAAACACAGAGGCTCGCGTAACGCCGCACGAAAATGAGTGCTTTTAATTTTTCAATCGATCCCCGGACCTGAATTTTTCACGAGACAACGAGAGAATAAATAACACGCGTTTCACCCGGTTTAAAATAAACAATGATTGTCGCGTCGTTAGCCCGCTCGTTAATTAGACGATACGTTTAAACGTCGGTGCGATACGTGTAGGACGAGCGGCGGAATTAAATTGAATTATTTCTAGAAAAGGATATATATATATATATATATATATATATATTCGCGACAGATTTATCTTTCGATCTCTCTAATTTATAATTCAAATCATTCCCTCTCGAAATGAGACGATGCTTTTAGCGGAGAGCAATGGCCGCGTCTGGATTAACGCGTTTAACCGCGTTTTTATTACTTAAAAATGCCATCTATATTTCACAATAATATTTCAATATTTAACGAGAGATGAATTTCGTATCAATTTTTAAATCGTCGTCGTAAATGAACGATACGAAATGTATAAAAGAAAGTGTACGTTCAAAAAAAAAGAAAAAGATGCAAATGATATTTGTACTCTCTCTCTCTCTGTACATTGAATTTTTGAGAAGGAATTGATTCGAGAATTAATCAATGATGAAAAGTTACCAACCTGGAACCGTACGTGTCATAATCCCTGCTCGCATTCGCATACTTTCCAATCCCATCAGCGATGTCGAGAATTTGCGGTCTCGGCCCTTTCGGTCGGATCGGCAACGGTATGTCTTTGCCAGGATGAAGAAGCATTTTGGGTAGATGCTCGTTCCAGAATTGCATTTCAGCAAGTCGGTACTGCATACCCGTGCTCGGTGGAATCGCTATATTCATTTACCATTCGTATATTTCTTTAATCAGTGGTCGGTGTAGTCGGTCGCCGGCAAGACAATCTTGAGAACTTACTAAGATTGAGGTACCTCTGATTCTGAGGATCGTACTCGGGCCAATCGATGTCGTACTGGCTCAATTCCTTCAGTCCATTCCTCATGTACGGATATCGCTTTGAGATTGCTTTCACGTTTGGATTCCTAATAATTTATTGCAAAAATTGTGAAGAAGGAGAAAAAAAGGAAGGCAAATATTTTCCTCCCAATATCGACCAAGTTTAAACACGATCTTCGATCGATTCGCGTAAAATCGCGATACGAGATTTCCATCGAATTTACAGCGTTCTCGAATGGCGCATCGTAGGATAAAATACCTTTGACCCGCGATCGTCGAATATTTTTGTCGCGGAGGATTACAAGCTCGCGGCTCGTTCTCTCGGTGTCCAATCGGAATCGAATACCGGAATGAAAACCAAAATTGCGATTCCGCGATGTTTTCAATAAAGTCCCAGGCAAGGATCGTTCGAAGCGACATTCCCAGCTGCTCGAGCTTCAACGCTCGCAAAATGATATCGTATATCCGCGCTCGGATATCGGAAAACCAGTCCAATATCGAAATTTTGATACACGATAACTCTACTCCGTTTCTGCTACGCGATACTCGCGCTTTCCTCCCCAACTTGTGCTCGGAACGGGTATCTCAAAGGGAAAAAGAGGGGGCCATTCCCAGGCGACACGCCATCACTCCCTTCCAAACGACTATGATCGCAATTTTACCGTTCACGGCCCATCCTTCCTTTTCTTCTACGATTCTCTGAAGCGCGAGCATAAAATCCACCTGATCGTTGAATCGAGATCGGACATCATCAACAGTCGGGAATTCTCGCTCCTCCAATTTAAATCGAAAAATTCTATCTATCCCCTCCCCCTCCTCTTTTCCATTCCGCACCTTCGAATTTCGTATCTTTTGCCGAAGAAGAAAGCTGGAGAAACATATACGTGAATCATTAAATTCGAATGTAAGATGAATTAAATACACGAGATTGGCAAAAAATTAATCTTCCCTGTGTCCGTAATATTTTATATTCGATATTTTTATATTCGAAACGGATCACGGACAGAGCCAGATATATCTATTCAAACGATGAAATCTGTTTCGAACGAAGAAAGAAGGGAACAATCCTGTTAACCATTCCGTTCCACCAAATGTTCCACCCCCTCTTTCCTCCGACCAAGTAAAATAAAACAACCACGCCCCACGTACCGCGAATACGCATCGCGGCATCCATGCAAGATATATTCTTCGAAGGAGGCGTGACACGGTGTCACGCTCGATATCGATCAGCCGGTGTCACGAGCCACACACGTGGCGTTTACTTCGGCTGCGACCGCGTGCATTAAACAGCTTTGTTTCGCTTAATTGGATCGACCCAGTTCCCCTCCCCCTCCTCCCTCCGGTGATCTCTCTCTCGGTGTCGTGTCACGATGCATATGCAATTTTGCCTCGATCAAAGAGAAAGGGGTGGAGGGGGGAAATCTCGAGTTCTCCCGCCGATGGGAAGAGATGGGCGCGGGTGTTATCTTGTGGATACTCTACTCTGGTTGATCCATAAACGAATCATCCTCCCCGGATGAAAGGATAATCTTGGAACGGAAAGGCGCGACACCGTTTTGGTGAGGGGGGGGAGAATCGTTGAAAGTGTTATAGTCGTCGATTCACTCGGCTGTAGTTTCCAAGGAAGCCGAACAATCGGGTAGAGATGCTCCTCCCCTATCGATACGCGGGAGGATCATCGACGGGGGAGGGGGGAGGATAGAGGAGTGAACGAGAGAAACGAACGAGAGACGAAGAGGGACGACTTTACGACTCTGCGATACGCGCGTATATATCGTGATGGTGGAATTTTCGTTTTGCGAAAATTATCTCGTGACGCGAGCGATGAAATACGAGAGAAATTTCGCACCGCTATCCGAAGATAAAACATCGGAATCGATTGGTCATCGGGATTCCGGAGGGAATCGACGTTTGTCCCTCCCCCTTCCTCCTCCCTCCCCCCAGAAATGAAATGTACCGGTAATTTGTATATGTAGGTAATCTGCTCGTATCGAGAAAATTAAAATGGCCGACGTGTCGGATCGTTAATTCACCAATAACCAGTGTCCGGGATAACAAGGTTCGAATTGAAGGCACCCGTTCGGATCGATCGTCGTTTTATCTCGGTTCAACGTTTCCATTTCCGTTGTATAGTAATTTTTAGATTTTTCTACAACGTCCATTCTTTGCGCGAACTTGTTCTGTCGGGTTATTTCCGATAATAAATGGGGCTTCTTTTCGATTGGGTTAGCAACGAAATTACTCGGATGTTAAATTAGTTTCGAGAAAATATATCGGATCGTATCGTCATTCTTTCGAATTTTTTCCCACCCCCTCCCCTTTCGAGTACATCAGTTACCGACATCAAATACCACAGACTTGGAAAAAAAAAAAAAAAAGAAAAAAGAAAGAAACTTTGAAACTTTCGAGATATCAACCGCACTTGAACGGTATCCATCTCTTAAAGATGGTAATCTAAATTCCCTTTGAAGAAATTCTGAAATTAGATATAAAATTCAGCTCTCGGGTATTTGACGGGTGGAAACGATCGACGGAAGGAAAGGCTTAATCATCTTTCTTCGTTTAAGGGTTTCCAATTTCCAAGCCACTTTTTTTTCTCTGATATTCGGGCTAATCAAATTAAACGTAAAAAAAAGAAAAAAAAAAAAGATTCTTCGCTACTTTTTTCACGCGCAAAGCTTCGCAATGAGTTGTGGAACAACAACACGTTCGAATAGTAAATAATGGGAACCGGGCCGAACTAGTCCATTTAACTTACGTTTTAATTATTGCGCTCCATTTAGCAGATGTGCATTTTAGTCATCGCGATTTACGGTCCACGAATTGAGTCTCCTATCGATAGAATGATATCACAAAAAAAAAAGAAAAAAAATAAACAAGATTTGACGATTCTCGCGGTATTCGACAGTGCGGACGCGAGAGTTGAATGAAATCTGTAATATTTAAAATTTTATCATCATCTGTTATTTCCATTTTCTAGAATTATCAAAATTTTTTAATTCTTCGGATAAACAATTTCGTATTTAATAGTTTTCAATTTTTCTTTTTTCGATTTTCTTATATGCCATTAATAAACGCAAACTTGTTACTTCTTTCGTTTGAGAGATTGAAATTTTTTAAATGATTGTTAAAAAGGATGTTAAATGGACTGAAACAAGCGACGAAAATTGGCGCAAAGTTCGAATATATGTTTATACCGCCGATTAAAATTAGCGAATTCGAAAGCTGGTTCGACTCTATCGTTAAATAATAAATTCGGCGTTGAAACCGTCGTTTTCATTCACCTATGCCCGCCCATCTCGTTCACCTCGACTTCGCTTTGACCGCTTTGTACGATAAATCTCTGAGAATTTTATACAAATAATTCGAGAGCGTGGTAACTCGGGATAAAACTGCAACGGGGAATTTTGAGTTCAACCTGTGGAAATTCATTATCAGCCGGCCAACGGAAAATAGAGTGACGCCCTCTCAAACATGATTTTCAATTATACGGGTCCCTGAATATTTATGTTTAACCATTCCCGGTTACTACCTACCCAGCCCACGAGACTTGTAATTATTTTTCCAAATAGATTTAACCGCGACCCTGTTAAATCTCCCTGATGCTCGTTTCTCGTCGCGTGAATGGTCGTAATGGTCGTTCCCGCGATTGGCGAGAATCATAATTTTTATTGAACATTTTACGCCGTTTTATTTCATCCAATGTCGGGGGGAAATCTCTGGGAGATGAAAACGAGGGCGGAATAACAGAATGTTTAGAGGAGATTTAATATCGTATCCGATATCGTTACTCTGGACCAAGTTATTCTTAAATTTATTAATTCGATCGATTTATTCTATTATTTAGAGGTGGCAGTAACTTACCCTATGTAGGCGAAGCTGCACCACCAGTTCATTATAGCCTCGGAGAAGAGCGTTTCGCCGATATCGTATCGGCCGCGCAACCCATCGAGAGGAGCGCCCAGCAAATATGGCAACTCTTCGCTGTGCACGGTGTACTTGCGTTGTTGCTGCAAATACGCAAGAATGTTTGATGTAACACGCTTTGTTACGCTCGTAAAAGAGAAAAAGGGAATTATTCTCGTTATTGCAACTTCTTCGCTCCACCTGTTGTTGACAATCTATATTTATCGATCAATCGCACGATTTCAAGTACTCGAGTCAAATAATATTCTTGAATTAATCACGAATTTGTTTTCCATTGTTTTTAAAATTCTTTTAAAGACACGCGTATATACGTATCTGATACAAACGGATACCAATCGAGTCAAATTCGTACAAACACGTAATAAATATATCCGAAAAAAAAGTTAAGGTATTGGTATTCCAATTGAGAGCAATACTCGTAGATATCGTGAATTTGCCGACACTTTTGCCAGCACAGTGGCTACGATATTGCTGTCGAGAACGTCTCCTTTTTGTCGTTCCACTCGAATCAAAGAATATTCTGGAATCAAATCGAATTTGTTGTCGTGGTAAAATTGCTACCGCATCGATGCCATTTTTAAAATTCTCTTAAAGACACGCGCATATATGTATCTGATACAAACGGATACCAATCGAGTCAAATTCGTACAAACACGCAATAAATATATCCGAAAAAAAAGTTAAAGTATTGGTATTCCAATTGAGAGCAATACTCGTAGATATCGTGAATTTGCCGACACTTTTGCCAGCACAGTGGCAACGATATTCCTGTCGAGAACGTTTCCTTTTTGTCGTTCCACTCGAGTCAAAGAATATTCTGGAATCACGAATTTGTTGTCGTGGTAAAATTGCTACCGCATCAATTCCTGTCGAGAACGTTTCCTTTTTGTCGTTCATAAATTCCACAGGTAACGACGAGCAAGGTTGGAAACGTGACGTTCGATTTAACGACACAGGCCCGGTCACTGTACTCTTGGACGTGGAGCGTAACAGGCCGGTACGCAGCGGCGATAAAAATAGTTGGACGGCGTCCAAATGGGTCTTCGCAGCCGGGATTTTTCTATCCGACCAACCTGGTCAGAGTAGGTCACGCTCCCTCAGACCAGTTTCCGCCAAGGAATCTCGCGCGTTGCCGGCGGAAAATGAATAAAATGCAAAGTACACCGTCTAATCGTACGTGCTCCAGTTTCCACGGGGCCCGCCTCGGATTTATACAGTTTCCTTAATATTTTCTACCAGCCTTCTTCCGGGTCCTCGACCCGGATTCCGAATTCGTCAAGCCGGAGAGTGTTCCGTTATCACCCATCGAACCGCGACTCTTGAATAGGGAGCGGACCTTTTATCATATTGCGATTTCGTGGAGTTTCGATCCAACTCCGTGGAAAGCTTGTGCATTCGCTCGAGTTTTTAACGCAGAATTTTTCCTCTCGAAGATTGCGATCTTTGTACGAAAGATTTGCACGATTCGATTTGTCGAGTGGAGATCCTATCCTACCTTTAATTTTGCAAAAACGTAAATAATAGTATTTATTATCATTATTATCGCAATCGAGCGATTGATCGAGAAGAGGAAGGAACGAAGGTAGAACTAGCGGATTCGAAAGGATTACTTACGCCAGAGTACTCCTGCGTCGCTTTCGGATGCGCGAAGACGTACATGTAGCTGTTCGGGTTCGCCCTCGAGTGCAAATTCGCGGCCATTATTAACGGGGCGACGGTACCGCTGTCGGATAGAGCCTCGAGCACGAGATCGCGATTCTTCAGCATGTACTCTCCCTGAAATCCTGGCGAGAAATCGCCGTATTGTTCCAGAATCTTGGACAGGATTAATTCCGCTTCAAGCTCGTGCGTCGCCTGCCGACCAAGAAATATCGCGTCACTTTGTTATCGGCACGTCGGCTGAATTTCGCACGGTTCAATATCGTGTACAAATATTCCTATCCGTTCCTCCCACGCGTATACCAATTTCTCTCCCCGATAAATCACGAATTTCTTCCGGGAAGAAACGGGATTCCGACGGATCCAACGGCCGAGAAAATTAAGCGAAGAAAGAAATCGAAACGTACCTTGGCGTGTTCCTTCAGGACCGCATCCCTCTGCCCTTCCGACATCCCGTGCATCAGATCCACCGGTGACAACAAGTGATACTTCTCCGATTCCGTGACGCCGTACATCAGATCGAACCTGTTTACAAACACATTCTTTTTCCTTTGAAGTTTTCGCGTATTTCTCCAATTTACGAGGCGTACTTATATATACTTTTACCACAGTAAAAAAGAGAAACATATTTTTCTAAACACACGTTAGACTATATTGAATTTATATTACGCCGCTGCGCGTATTTACTTCTTTACGTATTCAACTAGGCCAAGTCGTAACTTTGAAACGATAGATGGACGAAAATTTCGCTCGAATAGGATTGAATAAAAGTTTTTCCAACACCTTTTTCGAAGCCGTCGCAAAAGTGTTTCAAAGTCGTCTATAAATTTTCGAATTCAACCATTTTTACACATATCGGATATAATGGAATTTTTCTTTTTTTTTTTTTTATCCTTTGATAAAAATGCATTTAAACAGCAGCTATCGAGCTGCGCGCAGTATCAACGAATTAATTAAAAAGAAAGATTAATTGTTCTGAAAAAAAAGATAACGAGCAAAATTTACTTTGCTCTTTCGTTATTTAAATTATATATCTAGAATATTACATCGTAAATATAAATAAATATATTTCCATATCGTCGGATTTTCAATTATGCGAAAAAGTGAACTGCGTTGCGCGGATAAATCATTAAATTAAAAATACGTGGACGTAGAAACTCGCACAAACGCGTCAATCGTAATATAAGAGACTTTTAAAACAGTTTCTCTAATAATAAATATTCGACGTATTAGCATATATTCCGCGATGTACCTGTCGAACTGAGGGTTTTTCATCAAGTTGTAAGGCTTGTCCGGAATGACCGCGTTGTCGATCAACGGAGCGAATGCAGGGACGTAATTCGGTTTATGAATCTTCACGTTCAGCAGAGTGTCCACGTCTTGGCCGCGCAAACATATTGCCAGATCGCTGTCGGTGGTGGTGGGGCAGTGAAGGGCGTGCGCCACCTGAAAAGAACGATTCCAACCATTTTATCGCGTCCCCCGACGAATGCTCTCAACGTCGAAATCATCGACGAAATTGCTGCTCGCGATGAAAAAAAAGAAAGAGAAAGAGATATTTCCGCCGATATTCGAATCGCAACCGCGCGACCTTACGTCCTTCCACCCTGGATACGAGGCGATCGTACGCGGTCAGAAACGCGGCTCGTTTACCCCTACACACGAGGGGCAACACGATATCGATCTTCCGTCGACAAGATGTCAGACACGTCGGGATTGAAACGTTCCGATTCTCCCCACAAGCCAAATGTCGATTCGCGTAAAATCGTACTTTCCCTTTTCACGGCTCAACCATCATCCATTGTGAGCTTGAAATCTTGCAATGTTCTTCTTCTATCGATCCCTCTCCATATTGCCGTCTGATATTGAGATCCGATCGTACACGCTCCGTTCGAAAAGTAAAAAGGATTCGTTTTCATTTTAAAGCGTAAATGCTGTATATCGATTTTTTTTTTTTCTTTCTTTTGATACAAGATCGGAACTTGAACACGCTCGTTTTCTTTTCAGATAGAATTACGCATATTGAACTCAAGCTTTATCAGTTCTAAGAGAACTACTAATCACGTATACCTATTAAAATTCAAGAATTAGTGGTAAACACGCAACGTGAGTCGACGTAATAGTCCTTTTTTTAATTTTTACGATTATACGATTTGGATGAAAAAAAGATGATAGGAAAAAATTAGATAAGGGAAAGCGTTAAATGAGAAAGTTATCAGTGAGCAAGAATTTTCGTTTTCGCGTTCGAGATTGATGTACCTGTTTGGTGATCTGCAAGGGTGCTTTCCCGATAGCATCGGCGCTTAACGCTGATCCGGACATCAGTATAGCTCGACTGAAGAGACCTGCGAAAGATGGAAAGACGATTAATGGCCCGACTCTCTCGAGATCGCGCTACTTGCACGCGCGTCAAATCTTAAGTTTTTCATTCTACAGTATAATTATTGATCGGATATCAAGGTGCTATTCCCTTCGGCCTGTACCTCCGCTGAAAAATGATCGTCGTATCCACGTTTCCTCGTATCCTTTCTTGCTTGCAAGAAAGGATTATTCTTCCCCGATGACTTTACAAGAAAATCCAACGTGTCTTCAGGGAACGTGTACAGTCAAACTTGATTTTATCGCAATTTTTAATGGTAATCTCGAGTTACGAAAGAATCTCGAGTGTCTGATCGTAAAGGATCTATTCTACTTACGAGACTCGTAGACATCGAATCAATCAATTCAATTTTATTTAATTTAATTCAACGTTTTGTTTTTGGTTGCTTGGCATTTGTAAAATTAACCAAATTACTGATTGTACGAATTGTTTATTTTAACTTAAGAAAATTATATTCGAGTAAAATCACGTTTGAATAAATTTTGTCTCGAATCTCGAGTAAAGGATCTATTCTACTTACGAGACTCGTAGACGAGTCAACCAATTCAATTTTATTTAATTTAATTCGACGTTTTGTTTTTCGTTGCTTGGCATTTGTAAAATTAACCAAATTATTGATTGTACGAATTGTTTATTTTAACTTAAGAAAATTATATTCGAGTAAAATCACATTTGAATAAATTTTGTTTCGAATCTCGAGTGTCTGATCGTAAAGGATCTATTCTACTTACGAGACTCGTAGACGACGAGTCAACCAATTCAATTCTATTTAATTTAATTCGACGTTTTGTTTTTCGTTGCTTGGCATTTGTAAAATTAACCAAATTACTGATTGTACGAGTTGTTTATAAATGTTATTTTATCTTAGGAAAATTACATTCGAATAAAATCGCGTTTGAATAAATTTTGTCTCGAATCTCGAATGTCTGATCGTAAAGGATCTATTCTACTTACGAGACTCGTAGACGTCGAGTCAACCAATTCAATTCTATTTAATTTAATTCGACGTTTTGTTTTTCGTTGCTTGGCATTTGTAAAATTAACCAAATTACTGATTGTACGAGTTGTTTATAAATGTTATTTTATCTTAAGAAAATTACATTCGAGTAAAATCGCGTTTAAATAAATTTTGTCTCGAATTTATCTCAAACTCCATCGACTCGGGTAAAAGCGATGCTTAAACTTCGAGGTTCTAAAATCGAAGTTTAAACACGGGGCTCTTATCGATTTCACGAAAATGGAAGTTACGTGTTCTCCACCACGAAAGTGTTCTCTTAATATTCAGGGATCGCAAAAGTCGCAAACACGCGACGCGGCAATAACCGTTACCTTTCTTATTAGCCACAGGGCTGATAAGCAGCAGGTTAGCAAAAATTGCACCGGTACCGTGGCCGACCAGAGTAATACTGTTCGGATCGCCGCCGAACTCGGCGATGTTCTCTCGTAGCCAAAGAAGCGCCGCAATTTGATCCAGAAGACCGAAATTGCTCGCTGTGTCGTCCCTGATCCCGGGCCTCAAGAAACCTACGAACGATACAAAGATAAATAAAAGTATATCCAATCGAAATCACTTTAATTAGAATTACGAATATCTCGAAATTTAATTATCGATAAAATCGTTTAATCTCTAAGTAATTTCTAATAATAGATATATTAAATTCTTTAAAACGTTTCAGCGAAAATGTATATTTGTTTCATAAAGAGAAATATCGGCGAAACAGTTTACATTCATAGCTGCATTCTGCATCGAGACATAGAGATGTAAAGTAAATTTCTCCTCTTACTCGAGCATCCTCGTCATCCATTAATAAATTATGAATTCTAATTATTTTGAAATTTAATCATCGCGTTTCAAAATGAAATCGTTACATTACAATTTCTAAGCAATTTTCAATTCCTTGGTAGACATGTTACTATACATATACTAAGATCTTTGAGCGAAAGAGTACATTTCTTTCGAACGAAGTATTTGTATTCATGGTGGCCTACATCTTGCACCGAGATATCAACCACAGACGTAAAGCTTGCCACAGGACGCGCATCTTCTCCTTTTTATTAGGGCGAGCATCCTCGTTATCCATATTTTTCTCCCGTTGTTTCGCAAAAGGTTTTGCTCAAGTTATTCCGATCTCCAACGCGAACCAACTCTACTAATCCAACGGGAAGAGGGTGAAGTTAACTAAAACGCCTTTCCCTAGCACTTTAACCTAATTTATGATTATGGTTTCGCGATTGCTTCTTTGTTTTTTTCCTCCGCCATCATTCTCTCTCTCTCTCTTTCGCTCCTTTTTATCTCTTTCTCCCAACTTTCAAACTCTAAACTCGTCGGATGTGGCGGCGCATCTCGCGCTCACCGACGTCCGTCCATTTGCATCGCGCGCGCTGAGGTCGCGTTATTATTTTAGGAAAAGGATAGGCGGAAGCCTCTATTCGTTGCGAATAGGGCAGCTGCGAACGAGGTGGGTGGGGAGTTGGAAAAATATGGAGCAGGCCACAGGAAAAATGGTGAAAAAAAGGATCGATGAAAGTTTTGGGGGCAAAAAGGCCGCCTTTGTTTCGCCGCAGATTGTTCTTTTTTTTTTTCCTCCTCCCGGAACAATTTTCCTTTTTCTCGGTTTAGGAACTTGGATGGACTTGAATGTTTTACGCCTCGGCTTCAATCTCTGCGAATCTCTTACCTCCACGTATCGATCTGATTTTCGTCGTGCGACGAATAACGTTACAACGTTCTTCTTTTTAATCAAAATGTCTTATCCGGTATTCTCTGTTTATTTTTCAAGGTATTTTTCAAAAATCGCGTAGACGATTTTCAAGCAGCCTCCATATTTTTTAGAAATCTGAGAGGCAGTGAATTTTAATATCAATAAAAAAGTATCGAGATAGGGAGTTTTACGTTCGGTTTTATAAGAAACCTTTTCGGATCCGCTCGGGAAATTAATCGAACTGAGAGAGAGAAAGATCGGTTTTGCGGTTAAAATAAAAATTGTGCAGGAAGTTGTTGGGAAGTAGCGTTCTAAGATCTCGTTATTTATGCGGACGGATCGCGAGAGATATCGGGAGGCGATGGCGGTTGTCCCGGCTGCGAGATGATGGATCGATAGATAGAAAAAGAGAAAGAGAGGGAGAGAGAAAGAAAGAAAGAGGAAGGGATAAAAAGAAGTTGGTCGAAGATCAAAAAGCCGATGGCGCAGCGAAGCGCGAACGTTAATGAAGCAGAATTCCTGATTTCATGCAACGCTGCCGCCGGTGGCGTTCGCCAAGATTTCATAAATTCGTATCGAGACGATGTCAGTCGAGGGCCTGCGCCTTACCTACTTTCAACAAAATTTCGCATCGAACGTACCGTATTCGTATTCGACTCGAACGTGCACATATGCCTCTTATTTTCAACTTTTCACCTTTCTTCAATTTTACGCGAATACATAAACTTCAATGTAGCGAAAGTGCTTGACCTATACTACTCGCTTATGACTTATTAATACTTGCAATATGAAAAAAAATGAGATTCTTTGTTGCTCGTCGTTTTGTAACAAGAATTTCTGGTAAATAATCTGATTATGATTAAATTTGACGATTTATTCTTATAATTCTTAAAATTATTCGAGTTTTTAAATCTACTTACCAAGGATGCCCAGGCGAAAGTTGATAGTGACAAAGACGACGTTGCCATAAGCTGCCAATATAGTGCCGTCGTAAGGGTTGCCGCTGTTCCATTCAAAGCTCTCCCCATGAATGAACACCATCACGGGATACTTCCGCAGAGTCTTTTGACCTTAACAGAGAAGGATGCGCGTTATTAATGTCAACCGAGAGTTATCATAGTTTTACTTCCATTAGTTGCACATATTATATGTTTTATATATATATATACATGTTCAATTTCATAATGAAATTTCATAATGATATATATAATGAAATGTAATGGAAAATTCATTTGCGAATATTTCTGTACTAAACGCAGCAATGCATTTATTACGCTAATTATAATGGAAAAACGATATGATTTATAAACAAAGGATAAAACCACGATTAATTGATCCATCGATACTTTATAAAATTAATGTCGCGCATGGATGACGAATTAACGTCGAAATAAAATTTTCAGTCATTATTGAACGAAACCAAACCGGATTTGTGTCATCAGATTGAAACGACTAAAACAGATATTAACAATTTTTTATTCAAATTTTCTCGTTCATTTTATTCGATTCAATCAATGAAATATTAAATTCGGAAAATTTTTCGTTATGCAAAATTTATTCTCGAAATAATATAATTAAAAAAAAAGAAAATAGACCATCAATAGAATAAAAAACATAAACTTTTCAAACCATCCTGCAATGGGAAATTCCTTATTAACAATTATAAATATATATATATATATATTTTTATAACAGTTCCTACTAACAAATTTTTATAACAGTTCCTACTAACCCATCGCTAACATTCTCTTCTTTTCATTGCCAAAGCAAATCCTCTAGATTTACACCAATCGAAAAATTATCATAGCAGTCCGCGTATGGGCAATGGTACACTGGCGCGAGCCAGCCCAGTTTCAAAATATATCACCACCCCCGTCCGGGCCCTGTTCCTGAACTATTCACCGTGAGTTTTCGGTATTAGGCTGTCTATAAATTCTTCTCTCCCCTCTCCGCCCTGTAGACGACGTAGCTTCCTTTTACCGAACGATCCACAAATTAGACCAGAACGAACGCAAGCTCCCACCCCTCCCCCTCCCCTTACCGGCCTCGGTCGAGATTTATCGGTGAATCTGTTTTACACGATTTCAGTTTCCGTCCAACCTCGCCCTCACGGTTCGAGGACCCCGGCCCCCAATCCTATCCAGAAATTAAATCATACGCGTCTCCTTGGAGGGCGAAAAGATTAATCGCCTTTGAAAGTAAACGTAACTTTCCTCCCCATCCCCTATTCGCTTTGCTCGACACATCCACCCGGCGAATAATTATTGCAGCGCCGTTTCCACGATAAACCATCAACAGCCACTCCTATCCTCCTATTTGTTCACAAATAACCTCGCCTCCCATCCTCGGAGATAAACGTTCCTTTCGAAAGCGGGCAGAGATCGTCGCTTCCGTCGGAAGACGTCGGAACTTCCGCGTTTTATCTTTTTTCCCGGCGGTTAAAGGGGAGGATGAAGAGGGGAGAGAGAGATAATGGCTACAGTTTTGCGCGTGTTCAATCCCTTTCTTCTCAAGATGCGAGTGGGTGGAGAGGAAAAAAAAAGAGCGAGCACGTTATTTATCTTGTTAAAAGTCACGCCAGTCGTGGTGAAGGATATGGGCATGGGATGACTCGTTTAATATTTAAAATAGCCATTGATAGAATTTCTTGCATCGATACGACGTTGTACTTGTCCGGTCGAGCAATTGACCTAAAGTTCCGGTAGGAACGAGGAAAATATGGCGTGAAAACGAGCAAGCAGGAAACGAAAGAAACGCGTGGGCATGATCGGTAACGAGCTGTTAACGCGTTTATGGACTGGCGACGAGATATCGTGTATTACGAGGTAGCAAATTGAATCGTTTCCACTCTCTCGAACGGTGACAAAATGACACTTTTATACCAGGATTTTACCTTCTGGATGCCTTTACGAGTCGCGTTGTAATTATCCGCAATTGTCGCAAGACGGTTTCGGTAATTTGATATCAAAAGGAAAGTTGGAAAATTATTTGGCGTGAATATATCCTTCGAGTATATAATAATAATGGGAGTAAAAAAGTGGAGTAATTGTACTCGCGTTATTTAATCTGTCACCTTTGTATCCCGTTTCTTTCCCCTCGTTAAAAATAATTAATACTCCCAAGAGATCCCAATATATTTTTAGACCTCAATAATGAAAATTTATTATCGTCAAAACGTAAAGCAAAAAATGTCATGGAAAGTAGCAGTGAAATACTAAAAAAAAAAGGAACAATGGAATTTTTTCTTCGTTCCAAACGAATGAAATTTCAAGAATCGAATATTTTTCTTTTTTTTCTTTTTTGCCTCTGAATTTTTTTGCGAATTATTATATTTGCGTAAGAATGCGCGCACATAGTACGGGACCATACGAATATTCGAGTATTCCATTCATCGTGAAATTCTTTCGGATGCCACGTCATGGTGGCACGGGACCGAGGAGAAAAACGCGTAGAGCACGAACAATGGGAATATCAAAATTATCGCGGTGCACCTGCACGTACTATAAACGATCCATTGATTCTGTGGGCCGAGCACACAGGGCGGTGAATTTTCACCGAAGCCACGGCAGTAAAAACGCGATGGGAAATAGGTCGATGCGATCGTACGAAAGCCACTCGCGCAATAATAAATGCATCGTATGACCACTTCCATAAGATCGCATCGACCTATTTTCTATCGCGTTTCGCCCCTAAATAGTCGGGTTAAAGGGAAGGTAACGCTACTTTCAATCGATTGTTTGTCTTTCATCTTATAAAATCGTGAAATTAACGAATTAATTGGATCATTGAAGATCGATCAGTACGTGATACTCTTATGGATTTCAAGCCATAATGATTTCTGCTCTTCTCTAAAAATTATCGAAAGAGAGAAAGTTGTGTCTTTTCAAAATTATTCTGAAAAGAAGAAAAATATATATATATATATATATTTAAAAATGTTTTTAAGACACCATTTTCCTATTTATCTCTTCTTCTTCTCGTATCATCTTCTCAAACTTCAATGCACGTACGAAGAATCATAGACGAGGTATTTACGTTCATATCGCGAGAGAAATTTCAACAAGGAAATTTCCATAAAAATTAAAATGCTGATCGTTCAGGTCCTCGTGAAATTGATGTATAACGGATCGCGCCTGGGGATACGTTCATCTTGGACGGCCTCGCCTCGAAATCGAACCGGTTCCCATAAATCAATTGACACGAATCTATATCCTAATAAAAGGAGCAACGCGGCCCATAGCTGCCAGGAGGCAAAAAGACGACATAGCACGATGCACTTTGCGCTACACCGATATCGTGCAACTATACACAACGTGAACATATTACGCGTTTAAACTTGGCCGGACAACCCATGTAACGTAGCGATATTTAACACCGACTATGAAGAACCGATCCACCTATTGCCGTACCGAAAAACGAAAATACCATACTCCAAGATATTAACTTTCGTTCGTCGTTTTCTATCATTTTTCGAGAGAGAGAAATCGATTTATAATTAATTGTACAGAAATGACAATTATGACTCAACTATTCTTATTACTAAATTAAAATTTACTAAAAACAATCTCCAACCATGAAATTCACTAATCCGCATCATCTCACGCCCGATAAGAATAATAACACTAGACTAGAATTGCCACATCCATGATACATCGTCCATGATATTTATAAAACAACCGTCGATTTACGGTCGAGCCTTACCTTTGTGCGAAGAGATAGGAAAAGGGGACGGTTTTTACCGGGGACGGTAATCATTTTTATCGGCCCTACGGCCCCGTCGCTTCTGACTGGCGTCGGATAAATATTTATGGCCGCCCCGGTATATACACGTTCAGGCGTCGATACCCTCGTAACTCAACCGTGGTACAGCCGATTTCTCTTTATGGCCGCCGCTAGGCGACGAGTTACAGCTACGTTGAATTTACGGAGGGGGGCCTCGCCCCGCTTTAATCCACCCCTGTAATTGCCCACGGCCTCGAAACGCGACGAAACTCGTATCGGGGAGGGGAAGAGGAGGAGGAGGAGAAGGAGGAAGGGAGGGGGGAGAGTTTCGAGGTCGACGACATCCACCAACGTCGCCGGTTTTCGCGCAGACGGAAACAATGCGGAAAGGTTGCTTTTCACCAGGCTGGGACGGAGCGTGGGAGGGGTTGGAGAACAGCCACGCTTCCGCCACCTCGTGGTCGAGCCACGAAACTTTCCTTGACCGGGGTTGCCTAACCTTCGACCAGATGTCGGCACGCACCGTGTTTTCCTCGTCGTCCTGGCCAGGAGACGCGGGTATTCCCTACTCATCGATACGTTCCAATTGGATTCGAAGGATGAATAATGCGGGCTAACAGGCTGCACAGGCTGGAACGGTATTGGAAAGTGGGAACGAGGTTACCTCCCCTCGATTGCACCTCCGAGGGACAAGAATTTCTTCGAGGGGGAGCAGGGGGTGGATATCGATTCTTCGAATCGGAGCAACGACAGGGGGAGGATGAAGTTTACGAGGCGTCGATAGTTACAGCGATTCTGATAATAAATAATTGGAAACCGTTGCGGTCCTCGTTCCATCCACGATAGGATTTCCTTTCGTTTCGAAACACTCTGTCGCGAGGGAGAAATTCTTTGCAGGAATTAGTAGTAGAAAGTAATTGCTTGTAAGAAGAAAAATTCGAGCGAGACAAGGAAGAATTTGAATAATAAGAGGATTACAAGAGAGATTGGTAAGAGAGGTTGTTTTTTACGTACTGCATTGTAAGCGAACCTCATTTGGCTCGTTGTAACGCTCGAGGTCGACGACGAATAGAGCGGCTTGGCTTTATTCGAATATGAAACTAATTTTTCTCTTTTCGAGATAATCTTCAAGATTGAGAATTAAACGACAACACTCTGTCTTGTAATCGTGTTATAAACAATATTTCGGGGAAAAATATATCGCGACAAAAGAGATTGGAGAAACGATGGAAAGATACATGGCGTAACGCTCGTGCAAACATCTCTTAGCATTCGTGTATAAATTAATATCCGAACGGTCTCTTAGGTGGGCAGATTGCTCATTTGCGTGGAAAACGCGCGATTTTGACAGATCAAAAAGGGAACTTGTTCGTTTAATGGATTAAGTTTACGCCCAAGGGAAGAGAAGGGTACACGATCGGGGGAAGCTCGGTTATTTTCACGCGCACGCGTTTTATCGGATGTCCCCGTTGCGCTCGTATATCCGTTCCCCGATTATTGAAATATGCAAACGAGCTAATTAACTAATTAGATTTGTGGTACCCAGATGCGCTCGCGACGCGATCAACGATAATTGTGAAACTCGGATTAACGTTAGTTCGTGAGAGCAACTTGGAAAATTGCCGCTCTCTTTCCTCTCTCTCTCTCTCTCTTTCTCTCTTTCGTAATCCCTCGATAAAACGGTTTCGAGTTTTTGCGGTGAATAGAAACTTGCGCGTGAAAATCGATTGGTTCTCTGGCTGTATGTTATTGACCGCTACCACTGACTAGTGTGTATAAGTGGTACGAGTCAATTATTGGAATATTCGATGTACCGAAGTCTTCACAGCATAAGTCTTCACAGAAAAGATTGAATCCGATTCGAGTCGAAGATTTTGCCGTGAAAAATGAAAATTTAGCGAAGAAACTAGGTTTACTTTACTTTCGCTTTACTTTCTTCGAATAACGACGTTAAAGCGCGAAGCCTTCAATGTTGCTCGCTTCTTTCTTTTTTTCTTTTTACTTAAGAAAAACGCACAACTCGAAAATAGACAGACGAACTCGAAGGCCAGCGTGGAACGATGGTCGGAACACGACAAAAGCCGTTGTGTTTTCGTCCTCGTGGCTGGTTACTCCACCACGTGCGGTGAAACTCGTGGTTCGTTGCTTGTTACGTGCAGCAAGTTCACGAACGTAACGGGGGAACGTTAATCGAGCATGAAACGGTTCAACGCTATAACTGTATCGTAGTAATGTGCGCTTGAGTTATATTATGGTTATGGGGTTACAAAGTTCCAACTGCGTAGCAACGCGGGGTACTTCTGAGTTTTAAGGGTGGTAATGGGAGGCGAGGTTAGATGCCAGAGGGTATACACACCGTTGCTCTATATCGCCGCCATTCCTATATCTGTCGTTTCGTCGAGTGATCGTAACACTCGAGTTATATAGCGGCGATATTAATCGAATCCATTATTCCACGTAAAATCCCTTTTTAAACATCTTTTTGTTTAGTACCACGTGATAATTTTCCACTTACTTTCCCGCTATAAGAGAAGTATTTACACGTCGTATTTATAAAATATAATGGACGATGAAACTTGCGCAAATTTATTTGCTATTATTCTCGATTCTACGATACTCTTTATCAAGCGCGTTAAAAATATTTTTCCATCGTTTATTTTCGTTTTTTCGTTTATTCTTTCTCCACCCTTTACATCACCACTCGCCATACAATTTCGTAGCGAGAAACAAATTTACATTTCATAGAAAAGACAGGTTCGACCTGTCGCGTTGGGGATTCGATCCGGGGAGTTTCCCGGCCGCAGCCGAGAACGCTAGCCATTGTGTCAACCTCTCGTTGGGGAAACAAATATCTTGAGACGGTGCTCGAGCATCGTGGACGCATTGTGAAACACAAGCGAGTTGTTTCAATTGCAAAAGACGGTTCCGACGCGTAATAAGGTTATGTTTTCCACGGTCCAGGGGGCGAGCAACGTCAGAGATAAAAAGAATTTTCTCCAAGATGCGGTTCCCTTTTCTTTCCTTTTTCTCATTTTTTTCTTTCTCTCTCTCTCTCTCTTTCTCTCTCTCTTCATCTTCCACTACATCTTCCTCCAGAGGTACACAGAGAAAAGGAGAGAGTATACGGTACAGACGGCACTCTGTACGAGCGCAACCGTCGTATTACATTCGTCGTCCGCATTTTCATCTCAAAGAATTATGGCCCCTTTGAAGGCTTCTCGACCATTCACTTTGGAGTCTCTGGAAATCCGTCGTTATTCGACTTCGCATGCGAGTCGACCGAATGCCGTGCATCTTTTATGCCGAGTCGTGTGCACCTTCGAGTAACTACCGATTCCGTGAGGCCTTGTGGCATTCCAGAAGGAAAGAGGTGCTTCCTCGTTTCGAGGAAGGAAAGATATGCCGGTTGACCGTCGTATTCGTTTCTTCGAGAAAATATGCGCCCTAACCTTCCCTCCACAATGAATTTGACGGACGGATCTCGGCTCATCTTTGATGAAAGAAATTGCTCGCATATTTAGCATGTCCATATTTTCTATATATATATAAATACTCAAAAGAAATTTGAATTATTAGAGATACAGAGTGATCATAACAAATTTCAGATTTATATATTTAGGCCTCGTTATTTTTCAATTTCTAAATTTCCATTGTTTGAACATATTTCGTTTCTTTTTTTTTTACTCGAATTTTTTATCACAGACGCATTGAAATTTTAATTATAATAGAACGCGCCACGAAATGTAACGAGATCGCGATAACAACGAGGTAAAAGCTTCAACGGGGTATAACAAATAATTTTCGCCGACAAACAAATTCGAAAGGTTCCGGAGGGGTTAAAGCTTGAGGCCACAAATGAATTCGTAGCCGAGATCTTGGAGAAGTTAGAGAAGAAGGAAGCGAGGAATTGACTCAGCTTTTCCACCTCTCCATTCTTTCTTATCTTCGAAGCGTGTGAAGAGGAATTCATAAATTTCCGTGAGAAGAGGAAATGATAAATTTGGGTTTGAAGAGGAATTGTTAAATTTGAGTATGGAACGGAACTGCGAGAGATACGAATGCTTCGATACGAAGATTGTGGTGTAAGTTTGGGTGTGAAGAAGAATTGATAAATTAGGGTGTGAAGAGGAATTGATAAAACTGGGTGTGAAGAGGAATTGATAAATTTGGGTGTGAAGAGGAAATGATAAATTTAAGTGTGGAACTGCGAGAGATCTGAATGCTCCGATACGAAGATTGTGGTGTAAATTTGGGTGTGAAGAGGAATTGATAAATCAAGGTGTGAAGAGGAATTGATAAAACTGGGTGTGAAGAGGAATTGATAAATTTGGATCCGAATGCACCGATACGAAGGTTGTGGTGTAAATTTGGATGTGAAGAGTAATTGATAAATTTCCATGTGAAGAGGAATTGATAAAGTTGGGTGTGAAGAGGAATTGATAAGTTTGAGTGTGGAACGGGACTGCGAGAGATCCGATACGAAGATTGTGGTGTAAATTTGGGTGTGAAGAGGAATTGATAAATTTCCGTGTGAAGAGGAATTGATAAAGTTGGGTGTGAAGAGGAATTGATAAGTTTGAGTGTGGAACGAGACTGCGAGATATCCGAATGCTCCGATACGAAGGTTGTGGTGTATATTTGGGTGTAAAGAGGAATTGATAAATTTCCGTGTGAAGAGGAATTGATAAATGATCGTGTGAAGAGGAATTGATAAATTTTCGTGTGGAACGGAGTTGCGAGAAATCCGAATGCTTCGATACGAAGAATGTGGTGTAAATTTGGGTGTGAAGAGAAATTGATAAATTTCCGTGTGATGAGGAATTGATAAATTTCCGTGTGAAGAGGAATTGATAAAGTTGGTTGTGGAACGGAATTGCGAGAGATCCGAATTCTTCGATAGGAAGATTGTGGTGTAAATTTGGGTGTGAAGAGGAATTGATAAATTTCCGTGTGAAGAAGAATTGATAAATTAGGGTGTGAAGAGGAATTGATAAATTTGAGTGTGGAACGGGACTGCGAGAGATCAGAATGATCCGATACGAAGGTGGTGGTGTAAATTTGAGTGTGAAGAGAAATTGATAAATTTCCGTGTGATGAGGAATTGATAAATTTCCGTGTGAAGAGGAATTGATAAAGTTGGTTGTGGAACGGAATTGCGAGAGATCCGAATTCTTCGATAGGAAGATTGTGGTGTAAATTTGGGTGTGAAGAGGAATTGATAAATTTCCGTGTGAAGAAGAATTGATAAATTAGGGTGTGAAGAGGAATTGATAAATTTGAGTGTGGAACGGGACTGCGAGAGATCAGAATGATCCGATACGAAGGTGGTGGTGTAAATTTGAGTGTGAAGAGAAATTGATAAATTTCCGTGTGATGAGGAATTGATAAATTTCCGTGTGAAGAGGAATTGATAAAGTTGGTTGTGGAACGGAATTGCGAGAGATCCGAATTCTTCGATAGGAAGATTGTGGTGTAAATTTGGGTGTGAAGAGGAATTGATAAATTTCCGTGTGAAGAAGAATTGATAAATTAGGGTGTGAAGAGGAATTGATAAATTTGAGTGTGGAACGGGACTGCGAGAGATCAGAATGATCCGATACGAAGGTGGTGGTGTAAATTTGAGTGTGAAGAGAAATTGATAAATTTCCGTGTGATGAGGAATTGATAAATTTCCGTGTGAAGAGGAATTGATAAAGTTGGTTGTGGAACGGAATTGCGAGAGATCCGAATTCTTCGATAGGAAGATTGTGGTGTAAATTTGGGTGTGAAGAGGAATTGATAAATTTCCGTGTGAAGAAGAATTGATAAATTAGGGTGTGAAGAGGAATTGATAAATTTGAGTGTGGAACGGGACTGCGAGAGATCAGAATGATCCGATACGAAGGTGGTGGTGTAAATTTGAGTGTGAAGAGAAATTGATAAATTTCCGTGTGATGAGGAATTGATAAATTTCCGTGTGAAGAGGAATTGATAAAGTTGGTTGTGGAACGGAATTGCGAGAGATCCGAATTCTTCGATAGGAAGATTGTGGTGTAAATTTGGGTGTGAAGAGGAATTGATAAATTTCCGTGTGAAGAGGAATTGATAAATTAGGGTGTGAAGAGGAATTGATAAATTTGAGTGTGGAACGGGACTGCGAGAGATCAGAATGATCCGATACGAAGGTGGTGGTGTAAATTTGAGTGTGAAGAGAAATTGATAAATTTCCGTGTGATGAGGAATTGATAAATTTCCGTGTGAAGAGGAATTGATAAAGTTGGTTGTGGAACGGAATTGCGAGAGATCCGAATTCTTCGATAGGAAGATTGTGGTGTAAATTTGGGTGTGAAGAGGAATTGATAAATTTCCGTGTGAAGAGGAATTGATAAATTAGGGTGTGAAGAGGAATTGATAAATTTGAGTGTGGAACGGGACTGCGAGAGATCAGAATGATCCGATACGAAGGTGGTGGTGTAAATTTGAGTGTGAAGAGAAATTGATAAATTTCCGTGTGATGAGGAATTGATAAATTTCCGTGTGAAGAGGAATTGATAAAGTTGGTTGTGGAACGGAATTGCGAGAGATCCGAATTCTTCGATAGGAAGATTGTGGTGTAAATTTGGGTGTGAAGAGGAATTGATAAATTTCCGTGTGAAGAAGAATTGATAAATTAGGGTGTGAAGAGGAATTGATAAATTTGAATGTGGAACGGGACTGCGAGAGATCTCAATGCTCCGATACGAAGATTGTGGTGTAAATTTGGGTGTGAAGAGGAATTGATAAATTAGGGTGTGAAGAGGAATTGATAAATTAGGGTGTGAAGAGGAAATGATAAATTTGAGTGTGGAACGGGACTGCGAGAGATCCGAATGCTCCGATACGAAGATTGTGGTGTAAATTTGGGTGTGAAGAGGAATTGATAAATTTGGATGTGAAGAGGAATTGATAAATTTCCGTGGAACGGGACTGCGAGAAATCCGAATACTCCGATACGAAGGTTGTTGTGTAGATACACGGTCCGGTAAAGCCTTCCATTATCCTGCTCGACGCTATTCAATCCGCGTATTCCGATGTATTTCGCGGATCGTCTCGGCCAGATAAAGCGGCGTGCCTCTCCCTCCATCCCTCCCTCCCATAAACAGATCCGTTTATCAGTTTTCTCGCGATAAACTCGACCTGGCCGAACACGGGAAGATCCGTCATCATCCGGGGCATTGCTTGCATCCCCCTCTTTCTCTTCCAGAAAGAAGATATAAAATCCCCCGAGAAAGGAATGAAACAACATTCTGAAAATCCGGAAGGAAGCGGGCTTTGCCCGACAGGATTTCAAGAGTTCGAGAGTTCAAAGATTCCTTAAGGGATGGTTTTCGGATTGTACACTGTTGGAAACTTTAAAGTCCGAGCGACGGAACTTATCCTCCGAATATTTTCCACGTTTCTTTCTCGGTTCCCGGGGCTGTTAATGGAAGGGGAGGAAAGAAGAGGGCGAACGCTCGGGCAATAACGCTCGAAACAACCGTCGTTTAACAACCCCTGCGTCGCATCCGATGACGGTTCCACTTTTGTGAAACTGCGGCAAAGTGGAAGTGATATCCAAGCGAGTGATATCCAAGGGTGCATCTCGCCCCTTTTCGTTTCATTTTGTATCCGATCCTCTCCATTTCCGGCCTGTTATTGTTTTCAGGTGTCTGTCGCGTCGACATCAAAGAGCGAAACGGCGTAACGAACGAACACGAAAGGGCCGCTTTCCTTCCACCGATTCCACTGAAAATTTTAATTCGTGAGAACGAAAACAGAGAATTGAAACTTCGACGATAATAGACGATTAATGTTTATTCCGCGAATAATGAGTGTTGCGTGGCGATAACGAGGCGATGCGCAAAAGAACGATCTTTTTTTCTTTTTTTTTTTTTAATTGATATTCCAATCGAAGAATATTCCAACGATGAAAGTCTTTCGATACTTTTTTATTTATTTCTCGTTTATTTATCTACTTTTTATTTCAATTTCAGGCGATCTTTCTTCTCGGAATTAGGTAAAAAGAATTTGAAATACGTGTCAGAGCACGTTTTTGCTCAATTCTCACTTGAATGGTATACTTTTAACATTCGTTAACGATGAGCATTCTAGAATATTTACGTGAAATTAATGAAAACATCGTGTCGTTTAATTTACCTCGATATTTGACGAGCTTGTTTCTATTGACTTTGACATACGCATTAATTTTCTTTATTACGTAGTTAGTTTTTTTTTTTTATCTTCAAAGAGATAAGCATACCAGTAAATAATGAACTTCGATTATTGCGGGTCAAATATTATTTTTGTTTTATCGAATTTTAATTAATACCGAGTATAAAAAGATAATATTTGTCAAAGAGAAGCATTTCGACTCGCGGTATTTCTTTTTTTTTTCTTTTTTTAAGATATATAGATTGAGAAAAATAATTAAAAGTAAAAATTTTTACCAATCTTCGAACGTTAGATATCCCTTTGACAATCCAAGTATTTAGAAAAATATAAAATTCGTGAAGTTTTATAGAATTCATAAATTTTTTGTCCGAAAAAGCAGCTGTCAAAATCGTGTAATAAAAATTTTCAGATAAAAATTCACAAGTTTTTCTTGCGCATCGTAAAAATATAAATTGAAATTTGTTTTTCAAATACTAGTTTTTTTTTAATCGTTCGCATTTATACACACACACACACACACACACACACACACACACACACACACACATATATATATAAAATATCATAATTGGGCAAAAGGAAAATTCTGATAAAAAATATATTTTGAAAAAAATCATTACTATTCGAATAAAATTATTAACATCGAAAAGAGGATGAATTAAATTTCAGATGAAATTGCAATTAGAATTGCTTTAGAAGGTTGGTTTATACTTTGATATAACTTCTTGCCTCTTTTAATTATCCAATCCTGGCTCGCCTCTGAAGACTGACATGCAATTTCGAATTCAATTTAATTGCACCTTCCAATTACAAAAGGGTTCCTAAAGCTACTTGTTGATTCAGATCCTTCCTTCCCGAAGATCTGCAAGTAGAAAGGACTGTAGAAACCATTGCTTTAATCCAATCTCTTATCCATTTCCATAGTTCAACATTTTTAATAAGATTATAATATTTTTTATCGCAAATGAAAAGGAAAAGATTCGTATCTACAACGAATCGTCGTCTCTCACATTTTCCTGTCACTTTTATAACATTTCAAAAGATTTTATTTTTAGAAATACTCCGCAAAAAAAAAAAAGGAAATAAATTTCGAATAAGAACCAGTAACCAGTCAATTTATCGCTATCAATTCAGTGCACGGTCAGGAAAAAAAATTTGAATATTTAACGTAACTCTGGTAATAAAACGTAGCGAAAAACCATCATGTCGGCACATATTCGAATCCGATATTCCAACAGCAAACCAACTTTCCAAAAAATATTTAATATCGTTGAAAGCAAGCGAGCAAAAAAAAAAAAAAATGTAAAAGCATCGAAGACAATACACCTTGAAAATCATCATCTTGAAAATTACGACCGTTCATAACCACGATAATTTCTGATCGTTCCATCGATAAAAAAAAGAAAGAAAGAAAGAAAGAAAGGAAATAATCAAAACGACCGCATCGCAACGTTTCCTCCTCGCGCAATATCATTTTTCTACCCATTTTCTCAGCTCCTAGCTCGTTACCTTCTTAATTAACTTTCCGGGCGGGAGGCGAGAATCGTAGGGAGGAACGAACAAGCGAATATAATCGTCGATCGAAGCTGAATCCGACCTCTTTCTAACCCCGCACGGCCCCGGGGTGGTATGCCAGGGAAACGATGCGGGCAAACCTAATAATGAGCGGCATTATTAAGCGTAATAACGTTTTCAGATTACCCGTTTAAATGCATGAAGCGAATTGTTCGCACGCGCATCCGAGTTATCCGATATTGCGAAGGAGAAGAAGGAGGAAGATTTCGCCCTCCCCTGTCTCGATATATTTACGCGCGCCACGGAACGACTGAGCGCCACGGCCGCGATAACCGTCCCTGTCCCTTTTTAAAAGCGGAGCTTAAAAGCTTTTCCACCGGCGTCCAGCGTCCCCTCCTCCCCCGGAAAAGAAAGGAAAAAAAGGAAAAAAAGAAAAAAACTCGCACAGTCGTAAACGCCACGAGGTGACCACCACGACTTTCGGTGAATACTGATGCCAACCGACCGGCCGCCGCGCCGCAGAAATTCTTCTCGGCTTCCTGCCAGCCCTCCCCTCCCCCCTCCACGTACGACGTGATGCATCGCGACCCATCTCGACCGTGCAATTTTTTCGTCCTCCGACCACGTATTCTACTTACGTTTTGCACGGGAGGAGGATGTCGTTCCAATATTGGGAAACAGGAGGGAGAGGAAATTCGATTAATATGTTGAATTTTCAATAATTGCAGAATCATCGTTTAGTTAGAGGATACTTAGAGTGGATTTTAAATTCTAATTTTTTCGTTATTAATTTTCGGATAAAGATCGAAGAAACGAGATGGTGAAAAGAAAAAAAGAAGAGGGTTTTAAAGAATTCGAAAGGGATTCGTGGGGATTTTTTTCATCAAGTAATCACTAGCGGTAATAATTTAATTAAGCGAAGAGTACGTAAGAGTACGAAAAAGAAATTACGAGTTGAATCGTTTATCCGAATGAAATTTCAGAGCCGTGCGTGTAACAAGTGTATTTCTCATTGAAACTCGGTAATGCGATTTCGCAAGGGGGAGAGAGAGAGAGAAAGAGAGAGAGAGAAGTTAGAGGGTCGTAAAGTTTCGGTATTTAAAACGTTGCTCGAGCGCGGGAAACGTGGGAACGAGGCAGGGAATTGGACTGAAAATAATGCATCTTCCAGCGTGCAATATTGTCATAATTGAACGGTCCGTGCGGTTGACAAATTAAGGCGGCCGGTTCCGCGTTGTACATGCCGCGCGTTTCCGTTTTAATAAATGAAGCTAATTAAACGAAAAATAAAACGGCCGTCCCGCGTTGTTCACCGTGACTATTAATTATCCTGATCCCGGGGTCATTATGAAATTCTGCTGCGACATACAAAAATTCATCGTCCGATTCGCCTCTCCCGGCCGACTATCCTCGCTGTGTAAAATATTACTCGCGTAATTTCCTGGCTGCTTAGGAGCTTAATTCGCGAATTAATAATCTCAACGCGGTCGAAGCAAAAAAAAACTGGTGAAGATGTAGAATCTTCTCTATATCTCATTTAAAAAATAGCAGGAGAAAGAGAGCGAGAGAGAGAGAGAGAGAGAGAGAGAGAGAGAGAGAGAGAGAGAGAGAGGGAGAGAGAGAGAGAGAGGGAATGGGAATATCGATAAATCAACATGTTTCGAGATAAGCTCTCATCCCCAGCCAATTTAAATATCTCCAGAAAATTTGTTACAAGAACGAAGGAGGACGAAATTAAAATTGGATAAAATCTGATAGAAATCTTGAAGAAGGATTTTACGTAATTCGTAACCAAATTTAAGCTTGAGATTACCGCAAATTTGATAATAACGTGCGCAAAAACGAAGCATAGGAACAAAAGGATTTTCAGAATTCGAAATTCTGGGAGCCGAACCGAAGCGATCGATAATTAATTCGACATAGCATCGTTTTAACTTTAATTCCATTGTTTTCTCGGTTTATTCGACCGATTCGGATAAGCCGATTCCCTATATAAACGATAATCAAACGGTAAATCATAACGGTGCAATTAACCGGTTAATAATTCGATGGATGATGAGGAACGAGAGAGGTGGAAAAGTCGTGGTCGTGGTAAAAAAAAATCCGGCTTATCGAGAACGGTGACGAATTCATTGATGTTATTCTCGACTAGACGGCCGGCACCTAGGCGTGTGATCTATTTCGTCGGAAGTAGCGTCGATCGATTAGCAGAAAATATATAGCGATTGACGTGACGCGGCGGGTGCATCGCTCAACCGATTGTAACGGTATCGGCTCGTAATTTTGGAAAACGACGCTCCAGGCAGCCTCGGCTGTTACTAATACAAACAACCGGGACACCGATATACGCTTGTCCGTTCGAAATTGTCGGCCCACCCCATGCAATACCCGCTTCCTCACCCCAATGGCCTTTAACCATTTCCCCTTTCGTTCCTTCCTTCCTCGTTCCTTTTCTATTTCACAAGCGGAAACCCATTTTCTTTGCAACAGTCGTTACGGAACTCGAACCCAATTTTCCATTATAATCTATAAAAACATTTTTGATCTTCGAATTTCGTGATCCGAGTTTCGAAATACCGTTTTTTAATCAATATTTCATGCGATTTTATCTTCGAAGAAACGCAATATTTCGAAATTTTCTCCTCTTTTTTTTTTTTTTTTCTTATTCTGTCTGTGCGAATTTGTTAATTTCCTTCGATAAAGGATTTGTTGCTCTAAATTATAAATACTTTTATAAATTATACAAATGTAATTTGATGTTGCCACGTGTAATTTCATCGATCATGCGCAGAACATTGCGTACATATCTTTGTCTAAGCTCAAAAATCCGCCATTAACCACGTGATCAGAGGCTGCCATGAGGCCACGACACGCTCTTATACGCACGATTTATTTTATTATTTGGACGAAAAGATTGTTGTTTTAGGTATGGAAATTTTATTTTCATAAGTCGATCATTTCTACGGATATTATTATAGAATTTCCAAAAACAGAATCCAACTCCGAATCTATCGCGTACAAAAACTGACACGAAATTCCTTCAACTGTTCTAATATCACGCGATTAATTGATTAATCGTAATTGAAATTTCCGATGAACAAGAAACCGAACGAAGAATCGCGAGAAAATATTTTTTTCGTGTTAAATATATCATTTAATATAGGAAAAAATTTTCGGTACTAATAGATATTTAACACAAGGATCGATAATTTCGCCATAGAAATAAAAGATTCGTTTAAAGAAGAAGAGGAAAGAGAAAAGGCTATAATAATATCCGCTCCCGAAACGTTCGATCGTTCGATTGATACCTGGATAATGATTGCTTCCGGCCTCTCGCTTCACCCTCCGCCGGTTATGGCGCATCGCCGCGAATGAATTAACGGTGCAATTAATCAAACGCTTCGAATAATGAGCGTGCAATGTTACAACGTTCCGGCGAACTCGAACGAGTGGACGCGACGTGGGCCTCTGCCTCTGACGCTCGCTTTTGGCCCGCGTGTTAATACCAGCCACGAAGGGGGTAAACCGAAACGGTGGTCCGCGGCTCATACATATAACGACATTTCGATAGATCGACGTATTAATGAGCTCTGACGCTATTTACTTTGCCAGGGACTATAACGAGGGAGGATATATATATGTATATGTATCGTATACCGCGCCAAATCGTTTCGCTTCTTCGGCGCGACGATTCCTCGCGCTTCGCTGACCGGTGAAATCGTGTCATCGGGTTCATTTGACGCGTCACGCGCGATCACCGCCGCGCCTCTCGAAATTAATGCCTCGCCCTTCCCCAATTCGGAATTCTCCGAATTTCTCCATTTTACCCTTATCGCGATACTTAATTGGCTCATCCGAGGCGAAACTTGAAATACGATGGAAAAAAACTCGATTATGAACGCGGTGCTTTTATATTTTTTCCACCGCTGTATATAAAATACGATTGACAATGGGGGAGGAAAAAAAAAAAAAAAAA